>NC_033801.1:67180798-67200338 GCF_001876935.1 Asparagus officinalis | reverse complement strand
GTTTCATAGAATCTCATACTACCCTCAGTAGTGCGAAACAAGTATAAAAATCCAGTGAAGACTCATGCTAGGTAATTGTACATGATAGAATAGCAATCTTATACACTATCCTCAGTAGGTGAGCCTGGGAGCAAATACACAATCCTGTATAATAATCTTCAGGATTTCTGGTGTGGAGTGTAGGGTGCTCACCATATCTTATGGCTCATCGGCAATATGCCTGGCAACTTACTACCTATCATATGACACGACCGGTGGAGTATAAGCATATCAGCTTAATCCGGATCACTATGGCAAACAAAGATGATGTGGAGTCTCGGGCTGCTCATAGTATTCTATGGCCTTTATCACGGTATCATTGTTGGTTCGCCAACCGAACTCGAACATTCCATGTAGTATTATTGAATGAGAACTATAGCGTACTCGCAGTAATCGCTACGGTGCATCACAATCTCTTGCGCTCACACTATCTCGATCATCCATGCAGAGCATTGACGCTGACTTGCAACTCGATAGAGTATTGCCCAACGTCGCCATAAGTGAAACATGGCTACACACTCCGAGGATCCGTGCATGCGCTAAACCCGATGTGCGTACACTACCATGGCTCGCATGTTGTACGGTTGTTCGAGTCTGGTCCTTCGTGTTCATGATCAAACATGCGTGGAAGTCCAAATCTTGCAAACATCTCCGATCAATCGACTGATATTCTCATCGTCGCCGTGAATCGTGCATGAAACATGCACAAGGAATCAAACTTTGAATCAGTAACACTAGACCTCGTTGTGAACAGTAATTCCGATTTTGAGGGGGGGGATGAATGTAACACCACGGTGAATACTATTTCAACGGAGTAAACAGTCCTCTACACTAGCGGTAAATAGCTAATTGGCTGATGTAAACAGTAATCACCCTGTGGTAAATTAGTACTTTCGCGATAGACAGTAAAACAGCGAATAAATATAATTCCGTAAACCAGTAACACCAGTGCGGTGATAGTGATTTTACTGAATAAGTCATCTCGCCCGGTAAACAGTCAATCATCGATGATGAAACGTATTTCATAGTAAATAGTAAGCATTGTAGTGAAATAGTGATTCTGGTGAGTGATAGTAATTCCGGGATGACGAGTTCGGCGCGACAGTGAACAGTAGCTGACTGTGAAAATTCTTAAATATTAAGAGTTCTAGCCATCAGATCATGTCGTTTTCTCTATTTAGGATTTAATCTAAAACTAGTTTAAAAAAAAAGCAGGCCCGTGCCGATGCACAAATTCTATTTCTAATATACAAAAATTAGAATGTAGCAAAAGAATCGCCAAAAAAGTATAAATAATATAAGTAGTCAAAAATATACAACGTAATGTATGTATCAGTTGGAAAATTAGAAAGATTTGAAAACTTGAATTCAGTTTAAGATCATATATATTTTAAAAATGTAATGTGGTAAAAACGGGATTCTAGAAATATGGTCGTGAGTTCATTTATTATTATAAGCAGTTAGAAAAATTCAAATAAAGTGAAATGTCAAAAAAAGTACCAAACATGGTATTTAGAAAAAAATTGAAGATAAATTAACGTTTGGAAAATGTAAGACATGGGAAAATAATTATTAAACATTTTGTGAGCAGTCATATCAATATTTAAACTCTTGGATAACTTTCCAAAGAATGTAAAATAAAAGTGGAAATGTCAAAAACAACAAAGAAAAAGATAATCCTATCATAAAGAGGTGTATGACATTCCACCTGACGAAATATAAGAACAATGTAATACCTAAATCACAAAAAGTTAGTGTAAGAAATATGTATATTATGTGGCAATTTAAGAACATCATCCAA
This sequence comes from Asparagus officinalis, assembly GCF_001876935.1. Lineage (NCBI taxonomy): Eukaryota > Viridiplantae > Streptophyta > Magnoliopsida > Asparagales > Asparagaceae > Asparagus > Asparagus officinalis. Next base: position 67,198,498 of record NC_033801.1, on the reverse strand, counting down.
ACCATAAGAATACGGCATAAAATACTCACTTAGGTTAAATCGAAATGCAACTTCACATACTCTACTAATAACATGAGAAAGAACAAAAATATTAGTGAAATGCATTGGGCATTGGAGAAAAATAATATAAACAAAATTAAGAGAAATAACTTCATAGTAATTATATTGAGTTCAGCACTACCAATGTAAGATAAACAAAGAAACAAACAGATCTGAAACAGAAACATATTAATGAAATCAACCTTAGAAAAACAGAGCTAAATGAATTGAAAGTCAAGAACGAATGAAATCAAACACATCGTATTTCTTATGCGACAAATTATTCCCGATCATAAGAAGCTCATAGATCACTTCACCCTAGCATTATTATCAACAAACGATGGATAATATATAGCATTTCTAAAATATCACATCAAATAGAGGAAAACAAAACATTTCATTAAAGAACCAAACTGTGCTCGGATTTCAAGTTACAAAAATAAACCAAATTGCAAACAATAGAAAAAATGTACCATAGTTCTATCACACAGACATTCTTTTAAAATCAGTCGCACAATTCTTTTATTTATTTATTTTTCTTGAAAAAAGTCAGTCACAATTCTCATATTTCAATGACACCCGCGACTATGCCATTCTTATATGTCATATTAAGTGGAACTCTTTCTAAGTCAGCCAAACCAAGGCTATTACCACTCACATCTTTAGAAGACACATTCATCTAATACCCTAACGAACATCAGCATCCCATAAACAATCAAAAGCCAAAGTCTTTCTTAACTGGACCAACTTTTGATCTAAGATACACCAGTTCACGCTTACATTCTTCCCAATAAACTAACTGCATAATCATATACAAAAATATAAGATAATGACTACATCATAAGAAAATACCAAACATTTATTAAAGAGTCAGCAACATGTTCTCAGTTTTCAAATTACAAAACAAACCAAAATGCAAAATTAGAAGAAAATGCATAGAGTGTGCAAACACAGCCAGAACAACATCAAAATAGGAAGAAAATACCTGTTTTCAATAAAGTTGACATATGTACATATTACTGCCAAAACTAATCTATAAAACCTTAACTGACAATCGTCAAAAATATAAAAATCTGGCTGACATATTATTTGCATACACATCCTTGTGTTTATAAAGAAATATATTGATTGAGATGAGATTACAAACAACTAAAATACAACAGTGAGAAAATGGCTATTACTTGCTGACTATATTAAAATATTATTGCGAACTAGAAATTCTTGACACATTTGATGTTCCGCATATATACCGATCCTGCCGAACAATGACATTAAATGTTACCAATACCCGATAACGTAATATTAAGAAAAAAATATCTCAGACGGCAGCAAGAATAAAGGTTACTCTAAAGTGACAATTACATGACACATTCTTAGTGTTTATTGCTTTTAAGAGTAATATGACAACATATTTTCATTTAGAGGTTACTTAAGGTCGAGAATCCAAACATTTACCGCAATGCATAACTATCATTCAGACATATGAAGTTAAATTTCTAATTCTAACACCTTTATAAAGTATATGTCTTCTAATTTCTCATGTCCAACTAAGTTGCATTGAGATTGTCAAGTACATCATCCGCATCGGGGTAATAAAATGCTAATAACCAGTCTTTTTGTAAAACATAGTATTTCGTATGAAATAGTACATTAATCCTCACAAATATAGGTAGTTGAAAATAAGAGTCCCATCCTTTCCTGTATGAACTGGGCCAATAGCAAACGGCACATCTTTAACGGGTCATAAGGAAGCTGCACCTCCATAACCCTATAAATTGAATTTATACAAAAGAAAACAAAAGTTGTGAAGTTGACCTCAAAAAATAACAAACTCTTCCTAATTAAAATACTAAAGAAAAAATTGCTCTAGAATTCACAGCAATTAACCATGCTAGTCATAGACTTCAGATCCCCATAGAGGTTTATATGCTTGTTGGAGAGAACTCCATCATCGGGAAATCCATCCATGCAGTCAATAATAGAATCAGAATTTGAACCGAACTGCATCGCTCCTCCCCTTTCGAGACTCGACACGAGACGATATGTTTTGAGATGAGGTGTTAGTGATGTAATTTTACCCTTGTTGATTATTTTTATAGGATTTAGAGTTGATATTTAGCGATCCATAATTTGAGATACATATATATATGAGGGTTTCCTTGTTTTGATTATTTTGCTCGACGTACTTATTCTCGTGTTGTGGATTTCTAAATCTTAACTCGTTTTAGTGCACGGTAAATGATTTAGGTAGATTATGCATATTATAGGTAGAACCTAGTTTCCATTAAATACGTTAGCCCTTCCCCTAGGGGTGCACGGAGATGTTCTTGCTAGCGCTGTGATGTTGTTGTTTTCACCTCTTTTTAGATAACAGGTCAGAGTCTCGAAGAGCCGTATGTTGATTGGGATTCAGCATATAATTGCCGTCACTCATATATAGCTAGTTGGTGCTCCACTGTGGTCTATTTATGATTATTATTTTTAGTCTTTAGAGATGTATTTTATTTTGGAGGCTGAGTGTCTTACTACTGTTTTCAGTTGACTCTTTTGTATTAGAGATGCATTACTCTTATTTTAGTTTATCAGATGTTCTTTCTTTTCTTCTGTTGGATCATAATAATAATGTTGGATGTCTTTTCTCTACATTGTGATTCCTATATTTTCATTTTGTTGTATATGCTTGTACCCTCTCTATTATATACTTTGTTTCTGCTAGAGTGATAATAATTATGACAGTGAAACATGTTTATGCACAGTTGAGGGTGCATGGAAGGTTTGACATCTTTGGGTTCACCTTGGACTGCAATCATGTGTAAAACTAGGGGTGTCACAACAGCGCTCAGTCCAAAATGGATGGGTGAGATTTACCTCATGATCTGAATAGGCTCCTTTTACTCAACACGCCACTTTGCTCAAAATCAAACTGACAGCCACGCCTAACCCTCGATGACATCAAAAGGCCTCTTCAACAACAAATCCTCAATTTCCCTATAAATGATCCTTAGACCTCACTAACAGGTAAATAGTCAAACTTCTGATTTGGCCTAACCTACCAGATATGTACAGCCGACCTAGTAGATCAACAACTTGCATGATTGACTGAAAATGGGCTGTTAGTCGGCCCTTAATAAGAATGACTCAAACAACTAGGATGCTTACCTTTTGTCAAGACGAGTTATCATGGGTGTTCGACACCATTTTCTATGCAAACTCTTCCTAGCCTATTCACACTTAGAATTCGATGATCAGGTCGATTCTAATCCAGGATGCTTAAGATTAAAAAAAGCACTAGACCTTGACATTCTTTTCATAAACTCAAGGCATATACACAGTCCAGACCAAGGAAAATTAACTCGACACTTTGACTCTGAAATCAAATCGTCTTGACCCATAGAACTCAAAGCATAGTCCCAACATAAAGAACATGAGAGTAAAAAATACTGTTATTTGTATACTTCTAAAAGTTTACAACTTGATCTACAAACAAAAGTACTACATGAAGATACAAGAGAGCTAAATTGGAAAGGTAGGGTGTATCAACACCACCACTAGGAGTTAGGGGCAAAGATACATTCACCATAGGTGGCGAAGGAGTCAACCGGACCTCTAACTCATCCCCCTCGCTCACCTTCTTCCTTGAAGAACTCACTTAGCTATCTTTGGCCAAATCCTTTCCAGCTTCCTTAGTCGAGTCCTCATTGTCCTCCCGATCTCCTCAGCAAAGCCCTTATCGGCCATATCATATGATTCATAACTGGCACCACTAATATCGAGATCTAGCCCCCCACCATGTTTCTCTATCTACAAGTGTGTATCCAAACTGTTGGCAACCCTTGGAGGGCAGTGAAAATGGTTGGGTCAAGTCTTCAACTCATCAGGAAGATGTGCTAGTTAATAATCATACCTACCCTTGCAATCTATCGTCACCACAATCTTTCTAAAGATGCTATGATGGTATCCCTAGACAATTTTTGATTGATAAGTCTCAGAATCCAGATGAACAATATGGTTTGGAGCCTCGGCTAGGGATGACTCACGTTGAGCACTCTCTTCCTGGAGTTTCTTACGAGCTGGCAGCTCCTCTTCTAGTTCAACCTTCAGGTGCTAGGCAGAGTGATGGTTAGACTCAACCTACTCCATAGCATAATCAGCCTCTCTTCTCCCTCATGACACTTCCTCGGATAAAAATTTTATCTTCTTGTTTTGCTCATGGAGTTTGTACATGAGCTTATCAATATCGGCAGATTTCCAGCTATTGGAGGTCTTTAAGCTGTCGATCATGCTCTCTAGTACCCATTTCCCTATGCCAATTGACCAATTCATTTTCATTAGTCGATAGAAAATGGAGAGCATTTTTAGGATTGATCTTCTGGGCAGCCGACTCCTCCTAAAGCTTAAGTTACGAAGCTCAAACTTGCTCTATCCAGCCAAATATCGATTGCCTACTAGAGCCCTAAGAACCAGATAGCTCTTGAGGCTTAGATGCAGACTGCCATCTAGGACTATCCCCCAAAATATCCTCATCACGGGGCAGACTGCCATCTAGGACTATCCCCCAAAATATCCTCATCACGGGGAAACCAAAACTACTCCATCGCCTTCGACTAAGCAACCCGAGATTCAAGCACTGACGCCCTCGTATCAAGATAACGAGGAGGCTAGTATCTATTCTCTAGAGTTGGCTCTTTCTCATATCGAGGACCAACTTTGGGAGATCCTATCAGTACTACCCTCAATCGGTCCCATGTTTTGGAGCCGATCTTGTTGACACGATGAGGATACAACCAGCCATACTCCTCAGAAGGAGACACCAACACTGCAACCAACTCCTTCCCCTGGTGGTGGATCGACTCAGTTAGGGCATCTGGGTCCCTTTCGCCCCTTGTTGAGACCTCTGTCTCCATCAAAATGTCACCTCCCCCTAGAGACTCGATCTCGGCCTCGACCCTATGAAGGTCGACTCCCTCTTCTCGGGCTAGGGACCTATCATCAACATGAAAGACTCCAGTCTCCACCTCAATTTCCCTCATAGGCCCCTAGCTACTATCTTTCTTCAACTTCCTCCTTTTCTCGACCTAACTGGCCACAACTAACTACCCCACCAATTTAGCGGCCATATCAGCTGCCTGAGCATGAATAGTTGCACCCTCCTCAGGGGCTAGATCCTAACGAGGATGTTTCACCGGCCTTGTTGGAATCTCTTCCTAAGCTCCAGTGAGTTTAGCTATAAACACATCGATAACTTTCTCCGAGCGCCTCCGAGCCAGAGTCAGCCTGGCCATCGTCTCCTCATCTTTGGGCATAGGCGGCACGGAGAAGTGCTGACCACCCACAAAATAGAAATATCAAGCAAGTCTTCCATCTTGCGGGAGCCGTTATATGCTCTAATCATGTGCAGCATTTTCCTCCTAGCACCTGATAGAGGCCCCACCGTCAAAGCCTCCCTCATGATCTCGGGCCAATTCGAACAACCCAAGTTTTAGTCGTCCTTAAGATCTAGACAAATTTCTCCTTCTAATACTTGTTTGACTCAAGATGGTTGGCGATAATCTCAAATCTTCCCACCACCTGAAAGTGGAAGTGGACCTCGCTGGTGCACCTTGACACTAACTAGATGAGCAAGCACATTCAAAGTCGGTTCGACTTTTAACCAATGACAGATGACCACGAATCCAACTACATTCGTGATTGAGTTTGATTTCATCTGCATCAGTCAAACCCCCAAGACTGTGAAAACACAGTGAAGGAAGGGGTGTAGGAGCACGCACAAACCCCACTCAAGATGTTTATGTACAATAGAGCCTGACTCGTGACCTGTGACTTCGTCAGCATCGTCAGCTTGTAAGACTGAGGGATATCAAACATCCAGTATATCAACCATAATTGTGGCAGTGTCATCTTCGAGTGGAACATCTCCAACTAACCCTGACAAGCATTACGAGCGGAGGATGGCATTGAAATATTCTTAGAAGATCGCCGGAGGAAGAAGAACAACCAAAGTTCTTCTTTCTTTTAGTTAAGATTCAAAGATTTTCAAAAACAAACAAATCTCTCCTCATAGCCATCGTACTTATAGACAACTAGATGGCCAGATGCCAACATCCCAATGATCGAAATAGTTTCAAGCCAACGACTAAGATTAACTTCGGAATTCAAAATGACCTCTTCAAAATTAAGGTAAGGCACGCCTACCTTAAGTAGTCGACAATTAGGCACAAAAAGCAAGGCAACGACAGCCAGAGACATCCTCTGACGTAAGCCACACTACATCCAAGGAACTTTTAATCACCCCTCATTAATGAAGCTCTGACGTAGCAAATCCATGGTCTCATTTCACTCTGACCCGGCCTAAGCTGACTCCAAGTGAAAGGGGCCACCTGTTATACCCCTTAAAAATACTGAATATTAATCTTCATAAAGATGTTGACATGTGTCTTACAGTATACCTAACTCGACTAATTCAAGACCAAGATAACCTCTGTCTCAGCATGCCGACATGATTGGCCGAAATCTCGCATAACCGAGTCAATAAGTAGTACCACTCATAAACACCTAGTTGATTGCACAACTGACCCGACTCAGCCTATTGTTCGGATGACATCTTGCATACCTAGTCAAAAGGTGGTGTTTCTCGGCCTTAGACCTAAGGAGTTGAAAGACGACAGTTACCTCGAACCCCTTGCTAGCCAACTTTTCTCGTATTAACTACCCTAACAACATCATCATTGCTATAGCCCTCATAGCCTTTATGACTCATCGGACCCATTCAGCATTAAGCACCTACCATCATTCCCACAAGAAATGACCAGGTGACTCACTTCCTTTAGCAATCGACACATAGCACATATCTGCCGACTCAACTTCCTTGCTAAACTCGGTCCAAGTTACTTTCATGACCCTCAGATCCACTATAAAGGGAGCAGCACTACATGAGCTAAGGTCTGGGATTTTTTTTACGTAAACTAGAGGAGGTACTACTATATGGAGTAGTAGTATGATATGACATCCTGATGCAGCTGCCACTAATCATGGAGATCATGATAATGACAAGGAGTGAGTTTTTTTATGTGCATTGTATTTTATGGTTGGATTTATGTTATTAGACATTTATAGACTTTTTTGTATCATGTAAGATATGTTTGGACATGAGGATTTCCTTTAATATTTGACTATGGTTGATGTCAGTTATCAAACAAGGGGTTTATGTATGGATTATAGAGGTGTTAGGGTCCCTTGATCTTCTTTGATGGCTGATCCCCCAATAGATTGCTGAGCTTCCTGCAAAACTACAACACGTTAGAAGACCAGAGTTGGATTCTTCGGTGATTCCCCCAACGATTATGTTAGTATTTGAGCTTGAGTGGAGAAGTAATATGGAGATAGTGTGTTTTTAGCAAGAGATTGCTTACTTATGTGCTGTAGACAGCCCTCTATTTATAGTAGGTACAAACGGGCAATTTTATAATTTCAACTGAGTTCAAGCAGACTGCTTAGTTAGCAGTTAATTTACATGTACCGTCTGTGGGTGGCATGAGTCACATTTGTGATCAATGTGATGGTGACAGAAGAAGCATGATGCTGATGGAGCCTGATGAGTCATAAAGTCTATGGAGACTAGAGCAATGATGACTCAGAAAATATATTTAATGTGATGGTGACTAGTTGTTGGTATGGGGCTGGGGGACACCGCCTGTAGGCACTAAAAATTCTAAGAAATAAAGCAAGGTCGAATCTTGCTACAAACATGACGAGGGTTTCCATAATGACGAACCTCGTCTTGGCCAACAAAGCTCATCATTGAAGACGAAGCTCACTATTGAAGACAAAGCTCGTCATTGAAGACGAGCCTTGTCATTGGAGATGAGATTCGAAGCTCATCACTAGGGACAAAACTTCTCTAGGAAATGAAACACATTCAGGAGATGAAGTTCATCCGCAGACGAACCTCACCAAGCAGCGGCTCATCCCTTAAAAGATGAACTTCATCATTTGAGATGAAGTCCACCCAGAAATGAAGTTCGTCATTTGAGATGAGGCTCATCCAGAAATGAAGTTCGTCATTTGAGATGAGGCTCACCCAAAAATGAAGTTCATTATTTGAATATGAAGTTCGCCTAAAGACAAGGCTCTCAATGCCTTATTCTTTAGGAGACGAAGCTCCTTTAGCATGTGAAGCTTGTCAGTGAAGAAAAATCTTTTTAAGAAGATGAAACTCGTTAGAAGAAATCCACGAGGCTTGCCACGCAGCTTGAATCGACCATCAAAAGATGAAGTTCTTCATATAGCTAAGTTCGCCTTGTCAAACGAACCTCGCTGCGTATTGAGGCTCGTCTCATTAAGTGAGACTTGACGCCAGGAGGTTAACGGTCATGAAGACCTAGTCAGCCCACATGGGCTAAATTTAAGGAGTTAGTTACATTCCTTAAACCCATGATCAGTGCGTTAGTTATGCGCTAAAGGCCTATAAATATCCATGAGCAACTATGAAGAAGCCAACAAAAAAACTTTTGGTGAGCTAGCACTCAAACTCAGAGAGCACTTAGACGTACGCACATCAAGAACTAACATCAGCCACCAACGACAGCACAAGCACTTAACAGAGGCTATTTTCTCCTCAAATTGAAGCAATCTTGCTCCGATCGTCAATGAGAAATAAGCTTGACACAAGTATCGAGCGAGGCATCTCATCGCTACACTGAACCCACATTAAACAAAGGAGAATTCAAATTAACCTTCTCATCTTCTATACTTGAAAAAACCGATTGTAAGAAGATTCTTACTAGGTGATAGAATCTCTTCTTACAACTAAAAAAGTTAAGAGAATCAATCGTTTTATCTTTTTCGGGACCCAAGAGAAGATGGAGACCATAATGTGAGATATCATTTTCTCGGAAGAAATGATTGTGGCGCAGTGGGACAAGATCGCCTTGGGAACTAATGTCGAAACTCTCATCATTGAGTTCAATCAATCCAAGTATAAGGAGCTCTTCTCCTCCCGTACTCCAAGTTCTACCAAGGCACGCAAGTGGCGCAAAGTCTCTCGTGAGACTCTAGCCAATTCGGCTTCTCACAACTCAACACGAGTTCGCCTCGAGGAGAAATCAATGCCTCTGACTGTCGAGGCTCTAAAAACTAGCCGTCAGGCTAAGAAATGGGTTGTTAAGCAACCTAATCAAACTTCAATTGCTACGGATCCTACAGCCAATTTGCTGTCAAAGAGGGCAAGACGTCGTCAACGCCAGAATCAGGCCCGCCATGAAGCCCACGCCTTAATCTCTCCGGATGGTTTCCACTACATGCCCAGAGAGGACTTTGCCAAAGCTTACAAGTGAGTCGATGATCGCTTGGCTGAGGTGCATCAAAATGACGAGCCTCGTCCACAGCGTGAACCTTGCTATAACTGTCCAAGCGTCCAAGTGTGCCTAGATAACGAACCTCGTCTTCAGCATGAAGCTTGTCCAAGACAACAAGTTTGTCTCCCTATCTAGATTTGCCCCACTGTTGGAGCTGGCCAAACCAAGGCGCGTCAAAATGACGAACCTCACTTCAAACACATAGATCTCGCCACTATTGGGTCGCCTTCAGATTGCCAAGTCGAGGTTCGACTAAGATGTCAAGCTCGTCCTCTGAACTAGGCTCACATAAATGTCGATGCCCATAAGAATTATGAGGCTCGTCCAGCTGATAAACCTCGTATCAACCATGAGGCTCATCTTATTATTAGGTCAACTTCAAATTGTCAAGTTGAGGTTCGACTAAAACAGCAAGTGAATCTCTCGAGCCAGGATCGCCCAAATGTTGATGCTCGCATAAATGACGAACCTCGCCCAACCAACCAACCTCGTCTCAAACATGAGAATGACGAGGTGCATCTAACCCAGGCTCGCCAATCTTTAACACTTAGAGATTCTTGTGCATGCATAAGCAAGCAACCTGAGATAACGAGGGGTGGTTCTGTTATTGATCTCCGTGATTACCTTGTTCGTAAACGCAGTATGAGCCAGATGAAATCTTGTTGCAATTGTGACCAGATCATCTCAATAGTACTTGCCAAATGTTAGTGTGAGTACTCATCACCGAGGTCCTCTATCTTTGAGCGGTTGTCTGAACTGCCGGGAGCCCCATCTTCCAGAAGGTGTTTTTGTCCCAGGAAACAAACTCCCAGCAATGAACCTACTAAAGTTACAGTCAATATGGCTAGCAGGGGCAAAGGCATAGGCCCAGCTGACTCTTCTGTCTCCTTTAATCCTGAGTTCTCTCTGAGGGGGTTGCTTATTGAGGAAGAGGACATCTTTCGACATTCCCGCACCCGTACTGTCTTGGTAACTCTATTGTATTACCAATGTTTGGTAGATATTTCTGATAATACCAATGATAATCTTGACAACTAAGCCATTGCCACTTCCCAAGCATCTAGCACTGATCAAAGTAAGCATGTGAATGCCTATATGGCTAGAAAAAAATGTAGAGGACAATGCGAAAAGATTGGAAGAGCAGCAAGCTACTCTTCTCCAACAACAGGAGACTATCAAGCTCATCAGGGAAATGTTTGACAAACTCCTTAAGAAAAAGGAGAAGAAGAAAAAGAAGAAAGGTCTTGGTGAAGCCTCGAGATCAGGATATCGACGGCCTTCGCCTAACATCGGGGGATCTAGGCGTCCAAACCAAGAGGACTCTGATACAAGGGGTGATGATGACCAAAAGCATATTCTGAATCATCAGAAGTTAAATCCAATACTCGTAAGAAAGAGTGACACCAGAAGCTGGACGACTTTCAGAAGCAACTTGATGCTTTGAGGCTTTAGCAAAATTTTAAAGAATTAGGGGTGACTAGACTGTACCCTGCCGAATGGGATGTTGTTCCTTATCCTTCAAAGTTCAAGCTACTCAACCTCCTACAGTTCAATAGCACAGACTCTCCTACCCAGCATATCTACTACTTCCAGGCACAAACTATACACATAGTGGGCAATGATCCTATTATGGTTTGACTATTCATTGGTACCATCAAGGGGGTTAGCTTTGAATGGTTCTACGGATTAGAGCCTGGGTCCATCAATTGCTTGAAAGACATGGAAATGCTCTTCATGGCTAGGTTCTTCGATGATGACACGGAGGTATCTATGGTCACTTTTCTAGCTGAGAAGCAGAAGAAGATAGAGTCCATCAGTGATTTTGTTAAGAGATTCAAGAACTGATCGCTGCATTCTTGTGATTAGGTCTCGGAGTCCATTCTCATCGAGATGTGCTAGAACACTCACTCCATTAACATATTGTCCAAAATAGGTGCTGTTGAAGCTCGTTCATGGAAAGACTTAATATGGAAGGGAGAAAAGGTTGAAACATGCTCAAAAGGCTAGATACTGAAGAGCCGCGTGAATCTCATCCTAGGAGAGGGGGTGGTAACCAAGGCAACTTTACCCCTCAGACCCATTCAAAGGGGAAAAATACTCTAGCAATGGAGACCACTTCCTCACCCAAACCCTCGTCGAAGCAAAAGGGTAATTCTTTAGATAATCGCTTCCAGAAGCAGTACTACTTCAAAGATAAACAAGTCATCCTAATTCTCAAGTCCTTAATCAATATGAAGAAGATCAAGCTCCCGGAATTGAAACGACCTGAGGAGGCTTTAAGGATGGATGATCCTAATTATTACATGTACCACAGGATGATTCATCACCCGACGAAGGTGTGCTACATCTTAAAGTACAAAATCCAAGCTTTATTAGATGCAGCCGTGATGACCCTTCAATCTAAACAAAAGAAGGTGTCGACAAAAATGGTTTCCTTGCGGTTCGTAGGTTTCTGGAGCTTCTTGCCCAAAATGGTGTGAAACCGATCCCACAAGCAGAGACTAGGGTTGTGAATCTTGATTCTCGAAGTCATGTGGGTCCATCCTGACCTACTTGCAAACAAGCAATGGGCATCGACAAGTTTAAAGAAGTCCAAGGCAAAGCAGAAGTCCTATAGTGATGTTTACGCCATCCCAGATTAGGGGATTAAAACTTCTTCCCTTGATAGTTCTCACGATGAAAAGTCGGCATTTACTGGACAACCTGTACAAATACCCTAAAGTAGGAGACAGCTCGCCAAAGCCAATGGAGAAGGCGGTAAAGAAGACGCAATTACCCGCCAGTGATCTGAAGGCAAAGGAGCTCCATTACAATAAGGCACTCAGGAAGGAAACTCCTAAAATCTCAAGGGTCCCTTTTGATTCGATGTGTTGGCCCAGCTAGCCAACATCCTGGTAAGAACCACGTTGTTTGAGCTCTTACGTTTATCCAAATCAACCAGAGAAGCTTTGCGTGAAGCACTGGCACACAACGAGGCATTTCTTGCTCTTATTCCACCGAGTCCGAAAGAGGAAATACCAGAAACGTACCCTCAGTGTCGTCAAGTCTTTAGAGGATGGATGCCCCATATCACGTTCTCCCTAGAAGACATGTTTGTGAGGAACCCATAGCACGATAGGCCTTTATACTTCATAGGATACATCAGCTCGGTTCAGGTAGACAGAATCCAGGTTGACCTCGGTTCCTCCCTGAGCAACATACCATTGAGTCTCATTAATCATCTCAGGGTCCTTCTTCATCGACTATCAGCAATGGGGACTACCATCTATGGCTTCAATGCCCCTAACACTCGTCCTCTTGGCAAAATCAAACTCAAATGCCAGATAGGAGACTTGAAAATAGATGTCACCTGCTATGTTATCGATGCAGAGCATCCTATAACTTATTATTGGGTCTACCATGGATCTATAATAACTTGATCATTCCATCCACTCTACATCAGTGCATGAAGTACATGGATGAAAACAGCAAGGTTAAAACAGGTCACGGAAAAGCAACCATTCAAGGAGGTGGAGAATTATTTTACTGATTCTATTCACTACCTAGAAGGTGAGCCGACCAATGCATCACCAGTTGAGGACCTTGACAGTGGTAACGAGGCTGATACCAAGCCTGAATATGAACATGGGCTTGTCCTTAATGATATTGATCCTAACGTGATTAGCTTTGACAGCCTCGATATAAATAACGCCTCTAATAATAACGACAAAGTTATCTTCAATAATAATGAGGGTTTAGATTACTTGTCATACATTGAATCTGACTCTGACATATTAGGTACAAGCGCCAACATATCGCCAGACCCTTTGTCACGATTATATGCCAAATCAGCATTGCACATGTCGATCCACTCATCCTTCACGACAAGCTGGCGACTCATTGAATCCTCACAGGCCACCTTTGTAGTGCCTGCCAAAAAAAGTAACCAAGAAGACATTATCTTCGGGCAAACTAATGATCCACTACAAATTTTTTAGGATGAAGTCGAAGAAAAGAAGAAACTCCTCAATTCTCGCATTTTAGGCAAACTATATTGTAGGCGTCAAAAATTACCTATAGGTTCCCGTACGTAGTTCGAGACGAAGAGAAAATGATAAACGTCATTATCTGAGTCAAGGAGGATTATCTGACGCTGATAAGCGCATGAAACGAATCGGTGAACCGTTGATGACGTAGAAACAAGCCACCAAAATGGCAAACCAAGTGGCCCACGCGCTCATCAGCCAGCTCTAAGTGGCCCGCGCGCTCATCAGCCAGCTCTAGGTGGCCCACGTACTCACCGGCCAACTCCAAGTGGCCAACACGCTTATTGGCCACCTCCAAGTTAACAAAACGTATGAAGCGAATTGGTGAAGCATACAAGTCAACGGAATGATAAAATACGTATAACGGCGAAATAAAAACAAACCAGAATAGCCCCTGGTACCCGAGTCACGTCAAAATAACTCAGTCAAGGTTAGTGGCTCGGCTCGTACATGGCCGAGCCACCAAATGGTGGCTCGCACAATGCCGAGCCACCGTGAGGTGGCTCGCTCCCAGAAACTCCAAAACGTGGTTTTTCATAGTTTTTCAGGATTCTTTCATTCCAGAGCCTCCCTAACTATTTTAAAACTATCCCTAAACATGGTGAAGTGGTTATTAACTACGGATGAGGTTAAATCATCAACTCCTATCGGAAAATGCTGCAACAAAAGCTTATAAATACAAGTCTAGGGCCTTCATTTAAGAGGATTTGAAATTTAAAGGCGAGGTGCCGTCAAATTGAAGAGTGGAGCATGAATTTCAGAGGAAGGTTAGCATATCTTGGTGAACTTCAGCATAAAGAGGAAGCTATTCGAAGGATCTGAGGCCCGTTCCCCCTTTTCTCCGGATCAAACTTGGTTTTAATCTTGAGAAGAGTCGTAATCTTGGTTGGTCAAGATTATCACTTCTGTGATTGTTTTTTTTTTTGTGGAGAAAAAGCATTAATTAACTTTTTTGTCAACCAGATCTGATCCGCGGTGGTCTACAGACTAACGCGTTCCCAGTACAAGCAAATATCCCACGCAAGCAGCGGGTGATAAACATCTGTTGTGCATATTTTAAGGAGATTTAATTATTTATTTTTTTCATTGTGTAAGAAGATCTTATAAAAAGATTGACTTTTTTCCTTTTTTGAATTTGTAATTGATAAACGATTATAACAGATTCAATAACAATGAAGAAATCAATTCCCGACACAAACACACAGGCGACCAAAGTGGGACCCAACAGTCTCGTTATGAAGACTATTGTGTCGCAACCATGGATCAAGATCCTAATTGAAGCAAAGGTCGAGTACGAGTTCGACCAGGCCAAGTTTGAGGAATACCTCTCCTCATCCTCTTCAAGATCTTCCTCGTCCCACAAGTACAGGAAGATATCAGCAGCAAAGAAGGCTCGGGGTGACTCTCTCACTATTGTTGCCATGGCATCCCCGCACAACGCTCCTCCGACATCCAATAAAGCCGAGATTTCAGACGACGACTCCTATTCAATCTAGGAGTTGTTTAACAAGGACACTCCAATTCTGACAAAAAGGGCTCATCAGAGACAACGCCAACGCCTCACATGTCAGTTTGCCAAGGCCTTGGAGCCAGTTGACAGAATCCATTATCACACGGATCTGATGTTCAAAAGGCGCCAAGCACCTCGACAGCAAGCAAATGGCTCTTCCTCCAGACCATCAACTGATGAATGGATCCGCATCAAAAGGACCCGTTCGACTATTGAGGAACGTATCCAAAAGCGTCGTACAGTACTCATGCACGTGTGGATTCTTATGTAGGAGGAAACTACTGAGGAAAGAGGTGGTCAAGAAACCACCAAAACTATACCAAGTCTGGAGACCAAGTCCAAAACAGCGTCGAAAACAACTCGAACAGCGCCCAAAATTGTCAGAAAATGCGAACCAGCTCCTGCTAGCTCGGCCAAGGCCGAGCCACCAAATGGTAGCCCACACCAAAGCTGTGCCAGCTTAGCCCGCCTCGCATTTGATTTACCTCCTACGACCATTTTTGAGTCCCCGTCGCCTTTCGTTCCTGTTCAAGTTGATCCAATACTTTTGGTGAAGTCCTACGGCAGTGTGGATCTTTTCTGATTCAAGATGAAGGTCATGGATCACCTTGGTCCTCTACATGGGGATAGAGGCAAACTTCCGATCAGAGAACACTTGGGTTCGGTGAATGAATCCCGAGTGGCTATACCAGCTGGGGGCCGTACAGGCACTCCCTTCGAGTCAAAGCATCCCATGAAGGGAATATTCTGATAACTGCCCGCTTGGTATTATGTGTCAAAGTCCAAGAGTCTGTTAAGGTCTCACGTTCTCATAGGCATGGTTCCAAATGTGTGACTCCTGAGAATGCTAATAAGGCATTGTATCCTTAGAAGAAGACGTCTCTGTTACACGATAATGTCAGACCTGGGGATTCAAGCCAACCACCGATCGGTTGCTCCGGCCACAACACCGATGAGTTTTACTATCGGGTTGGGGGTACGAATAAATCTCAAAAAAGAAGTATCCCAGAATCGGACTCTCACTATCCTTGTGAGAGTTTAATCAGGATAGTATTATCAGAGTGTATCTGCTCTAGGATCGCTCCACTGAGGGTCTCGGTATTCAAAAGAATCTCCACTGAAGTGTCCTAATCTAAATTAAGACGTTTCTACAAGAAGAAATCTGTCGGTCATGATGATTAGCTTCTAGAAGTTACCATCAATGTGGATAAAGGAAAATATCCAAGGAGTTACAGCCTTGACTCTTTCTTGGAGGCATCTCAGTGCATCACTTGGTTACGCTCAGGAACTAGACGACCTAGACCGGATAGAGGACACTCCTTAGAGGAGGAAACGTCACACGCCAACTCCACGATTGCTTTAGACATTACGGTATCTAGCATAGGACAATCTCGTAAGGCGTTCATGATTAATGTTAAACAAATGTCCAAAATCCTCAAAGACATTCTGGCCAAGCAGAAAGAGAATTTTAAATTCAAAATGGAAATGATTGTGCTATGGATAAGGGAACTGCATGATCAATAGATTCAAACTTTATAAAATCAGATTGATGAATCTAGCCGTCGTAATGCTACTAATCAAGAAGATAGTTATTCAGACGTTGAAGAAAATATCAATGCTGATACCCTTCTTGTTGACCAAAATGCTGGGGGTGGTCCCATCGAGGATGATAACGCTAGGGGTGGTCGAGTTATTCCTCCTCAAAATCGTCCGAAGAAGAATATGAGCGAGGATGTGATGATGAAAGAGCTAAAGAATAAGGTCAATGCTTAAATGTCCGCTCAAGAAGTAAGAAAAATAGGTATTCCATGTCCCTACCCAAGGGAGTGGGAGTCAATCCCATATTCGGTGAAGTTTATTCTAATTAACTTCACGCCGTTCGATGCAAAGGGCTCACCCACTTAACACCTAATTTACTTCAAGTACTACCTGGGTGTGATATCTGACAATGAACCATTGATAGTCTGGTCATTCATTGGCACCCTTCGCGAAGCTACCTTTAATTGGTACCACCATCTTAAGCCAAGAAGTATCAACAGCTGGGATGACATGGAGAGCTCTTTCCTTAACAACTTCTTCAACGATGACACCGAAGTGTCGATAGGAGCCCTTTTGGATGAAAAACAAAAGGATGGGGAGTTAGTTGATAGCTTTGTTAAGCGCTTCCATAACAAGGTGATGAATTATCGAGATCCGGTCACAGAGGAATTCATCCTCCAAACCTGCCATAGCAATCTTTCCATTGACATCCTGAAAGCTCTGGGGATCATGCTATCCATAACATGAAAAGAATTAAAACTACGTGGGGAACAGACCGAATGCTTTCTCAAAAGAAAAAAGCTTGAAAGAGGCCAACCGATGATTAAACCCCCCGAACTCGAATTTTGCTTCTCGTGGTAAGGGAAAGGCACCTGCAATAGTTGTTGATGCTAATCAGATGTTACAACACCAACCTCAGAAGCAGCAAAGAACCCCGGATTTGAGACTCTAAAAAGAGTACTCCTTCAAGGATGAAGAGGTTCCGGCTATCTTCAAATACTTCCTTGAAAACAACAAAATCAAGATGCCACCTATTACGAATCAAGAGGAAGCTAACAATATTTCGGATCCAAAGTACTACGCGTACCACAGGAGGATCTTTTATCCCACCAAGGCTTGATTCTCTCTCAAAAACAGCATTTAAACTTTGGTTAACGCTGGCATCATAACACCGAAATGAGCTGAATGAGAAAGGTTCACTCCAAAAAGTATATGAGTATAAACTACTCTTTCC
>NC_033801.1:67163497-67180788 GCF_001876935.1 Asparagus officinalis | reverse complement strand
TCCCAGACTCCGACAAGTATAAGAGTATAAACTACTTCTTCCTATCCTCCAACGGCTATATGTGGTTAAACTGCTTCCCTTATTTCCAATAACAGGAAGTTCCAGGAGAATATTACTCTTAATATTCTTAAGGATAACCAACCAATGTGACCGAATACAATTGGAATCAGGTTCGCCAAAGAGCTAGGGGTGGGATACGTCAATGCATTCCAAAGAGAAGTTCTGGAAGGATACTACAAATGGTATTCTTAAGGATAACCCAAAACCGATTATTCATGATGAAAACCAGTTATCAGAATAATTCATTCCTAATTTTGATTAAGAACCTCCCCACTATGGCTATTTAATCATTTCCTAGATGATTAAAACTCACCCACTGTGATTTACCGAGTACTCTTTTTCATCAAGATGAGATTTAATAAATTCATTTGGTCAATTTTCCCTCATGAAACTCCCATAGTGTAACTATGGAGTACTTGATGATTCATGGTCCTCCACCATAAAGTCTCTCACTGATCAAATTAACTGACGGTGGGTCTACCAAAATTATTTTGGCTGAGTCCAACCAAACTCACATTATGTTGGTACACTTAACACTCCTAATGTTAAAGTCTCAACAAGGTATTCTAAAATTCAAGATGCTGATCTATGGTAATCATCAAATCCCTTCATGTTAAGTCCTAGCCCCTTGACACTAAAAAACCCACTGAGTGATTTGTACGAGTCAATATTCCCAGTGTTAGTTGTATCTTCACTCCCATTGTTTCTTGGTCAAACCTTCCTATAGTTAGGACCAAAGCCAAAATCCTCTCTCTATTCCTTTCATGAACGAGAGGTTCACTTTTAAATCGAGTGATCAAATCTTTCTACAGTTAGGGTCGTCTCAAACCTCCCACTTGATCAAACCTTCCTACAGTTAGGGCCAAAACTGGAGTTCCCTCTTGATAAATAAGAAATCCACTTTCAAATTAGGTAATCAAGCCTTCCAACAGTTAGGATTATCCGAATCTTTTTTGATTCTCAAAGTGGAGATCCTACTTTGAGTTTCTTTTGTATCTGGAGATAGAATATAAAAATTTTCCTCTCCAGCATCGGGTTCATTTTTGCCCCAAGAGAAGACACCACCATAACACCAAAAATTCATGTCTTTTATGTATGGAGAATTTTATCCTATATCCTAAGTAGGGATAAGTCAACGCCTAACACGCATTGCTGGTTAGTTCTTTATCATAAAAAGGAAAAAAACTCACGCATTCGACATCGTGGTAGGCCGTTATTAATAACGCTATAATCTATGCCTTACACACATGAGAAATTTTATGCTGAATCCTAAGTAGGGATAAGTCAACGCCTAACACGTGTTGCCGGTTAGTCTATCGCCGTAAAAAGGATAAAACCTTACGTATTCAACATTGTGGCATGCCGTTATTAGTAACGTCATAATCCATGCCTTACACACATGGAGAATTTTATTCCAAATTCTAAGTAGGGATAAGTCAACGCCTAACACGCGTTGTCGGTTAGTCTATCATAGTAAAAAAGATAAAACCCACATATTCTACATCATGGAAGGCCGTTATTAATAATACCATAATCCATGCCTTACACGCATGGAGAATTTTATCACGAATCCTAAGTAGGGATAAGTCAACGCCTAACACGCGTTGTCGGTTACTCTGTCACCGTAAAAAGGACAAAAACCCACGTATTCAACATCATGGTAGGCCGTTACTAATATTACCAAAATACGTGCCTTACACGTATCGGGAATTTTATCCTAAATCCTAAGTAGGGATAAGTCAATGCCTAACACGCGTTATCGGTTAGTTTGTCGCCATAAAAAGAACAAAAGTCTATGTATTCAACATCATGGAAGGCCGTTATTAATAACGTCAAAATCCGTATCTTACACGCATGGGGAATTTTATCCCGAATCCTAAGTAAGGATAAGTCGATACCTAACACGTGTTGCTGGTTAGTCTTTTACCGTAAAAAAGATAAAAGCCCATGTATTCAACATTATGGCAGGCTGTTATTAATAATGCAAAAATCCGTACATTACACGCACGGGAAATTTTATCCTGAATCCTAAGTAGGGATAAGTCAGCGCCTAACACACGTTGTTGGTTAGTCTTTCACTGTAAAAAGGACAAAAGCCCACGTATTCAACATCGTGGCAGGTCGTTATCAATAATGCCAAAATCCGTGCCTTACACATATGGGGAATTTTATCTCGAATCCGAAGTAGAGATAAGTCAACGTCTAACACGTGTTGTCTGTCAACCTTTCTCTGTGAAAAGAACATTAAAATTCACGTCTAGGGGATGTTATCTCAATCCCTGAATAGAGATAAGTCAGCGTCTAACACGCGTTACCGGTTAGTCTTTTCCTGTAAAAAGAATAAAGCCTATGTATTCAATATCATAGCACCAAGTCTAAGATAGTTCATTCTCATAGCACAACGTCACCTGTGAAATGGATTTTGATAATTCATAGGCAAGCCCGATTCAAACGGTAATCGGTAAAGGTATATCAAATCCATTGATGGCTGAGGGTTTGCCAAAAATCCTAAAGTTTGCACCTAACATGAGTTGTCGGGTAGTCTATTCCCACGACAAATGACGAAGTCTATGTATTCAATATCACAGCATCAAGTCTAAGAGAGTTTATTCTTTTAGCATAACATCACCTGTGAAATGGACATAAACAATCCGTATGCTAGCCCGACTTAAACGGTAGTCGGTAAAGCCCTGTCAAACCCATTTATGGCTGAGGGTTTGCCAAAAATCCTATAAACATGATAGTTACTGACGCACCAGCTTCATGAGTTGGTCTTGTGACTTGAACACCCGGAAGATCATCAATTCCAGCCGAAGTTTCCACAGAGGACTTTGAACTTGTTGCAATCAAAGTCAACGCCAGTCAACGAGTCGTTAATTCTCACCAAAACAAGACTCAGATCAACTCTGAAACAAAGGATATTCCTAGGGAGTTTAACTGTAATTCATATACGAATCCCTTGTGAAGATAATCAATTCAATGTCAACTCAACAATACGAGCTAAAATTAGAAATCAACACAACAGTTTCAATTCGAGACTTTGACAACGGTCAGATGATAAACACAAAGCCGGATAATTTTAGCTATTTAACAAAATACCGAATAGACTGAGAATTAAAGAAGTCAAGAATTGAAGCCAATTATAGGTCCTTTTACACCGACTGAAGGTTGGATCTATCACATCCAATGTATTTCATGCTCTTTTATAAAAGAAAAGAGACTAAAACACTTTGAAGGGGGTATTTTTAGGCGTCAAAAATTATCTATAGGTTTTCACAGGCAATTCGAGACGGAGAGAATACGATGAACATCATTATCCGAGTCAAGGAGGATTATCTGACACCGACAAGTGCATGAAGTGAATCGACAAACCGTTGATGACGTAGCAACAAGCCACCAGAATGGCAAACCAAGTGGTCCGCGCGCTCATCAGCCAGCTCCAAGTGGCATGCGCACTTATTAGCAGGCTTTAAGTGGCCCGCGTGCTTACCGGCCAGCTCTAAGTGGCCAACACGCTTACCAGCCTCCTCCAAGTTAACAAAACATATGAAGTGAATTGGTGAGGCGTACAAGTCAACGAAATGATAAAATACACGTAACGACGGAACAGGAACAAACCAGAATAGCCCCTAGCACCCGAGTCACGACGAAATGACTCAGTCAAGGCCAGTGGCTCGGTCAAGGCCGAGCCACCATTTGGTATCTTTGGTGGCTCACACAAGGCTGAGCCCCCAAGTGGTGGCTCGCATAGTGCCGAGCCACCGTGAGGTGGCTCGCTCCCAGAAACTCCCAAAACACGTTTTTCGATAGTTTTTCAGGATTCTTTCATTCCAGAGCCTCCCTAACTATTTTAAAGCTATCCCTAAACATGGTTAAGCGGTTATTAACTACGAATGAGGTCAGATCATCAACTCTTATCAGAAAACACTGTAACAATAATCTATAAATACAAGCTTAGGGCCTTCATTTAAGAGGATCTGAAATCTGAAGGCGGTGTGCTGTCAAATTGAAGAGTGAAGCACGAATTTTAGAGGAGGGCTAGCAGATCATAGCAAACTTCAGCATAAAGAGAAAGCTATTCGAAGGATCTCGCTTGGTCGAGATCCTTCGGATCAAACTTGGTTTTGATCTCGAGAAGAGTTATAATCTCGCTTGGTCGAGATTATCACTTCTGCAATTGTTTACTTTATAGAACAAAAGTATTAATTAACTTTTTTGTCAACTGGATAAGATTCGTGATGGTCCACAAACTAACGCGTCCTTGGTATAGGCAAAGATCCCACGCAAGCAGCGGGTAATAAACGTCCGTTGTGTGTGTTTTAAGGAGATTGTTGTTTGGTGGAAAATTTGTAATAAGAAAATAAAAGAATTAAATTTGATTTATTCTTTCTAACTGCTTAGAAAAATAATATTTATAACTCTCTCAATCTCTAACTGATTACAATTTGAATTTTTTATTACAAAAGAGAAGAAGATCGGCAAAGATCTTCCCCTTTGTTTAATTCTGGGTTTTTCACGGTGGCGATGGAATGCCTCCCTCGAATGCTCGTGTCGAGTTTACTTTTCGTTGATGATCCGAACATGTTGTTTTACTGGAATGTGGTTGATTCCTCTTGATTGATATTGAGGATAACTTGCATGACAATTTCGAAATTAACTCTTAATGAGTTTATGAACTCAGAGTAAGTTTTAAACTTTGTGAACAGAGTTGTTTGAACAGAAAATTTGGTTAATAGCCAAGTGAATTTGCTGTTGATGAAGGATGCCTCAAGATCTCTTTGTTGCTAAGAAGATGATCCGAAGAAGCCGATCTTAATTCTTCAGCAATTCTCTCAAAAACCAGCCCCGAACTCAGTTGAGTTTACCCATATTTATAGGGAGATTAAGGGGTGTAATTGCTCCCTTAATCCGCTCCCAAGTGGCGCAGAAATCCCTCCAATCGTAGGGGAAAATGGTTTCTGGAACCGTTTAGCTCAAGCTTGAAGGAGTCAAATGCCAAAAATGGCGTTCTAGAACTGAACTCTGCGTTTTAGTCTTGAAACGCAGAGTTAGACATGTTTTAGGCTGAAAACGCTATCTTCGCATAGCATTATAAATCTAAAATGCAGAGTTGGGATGTACAGATAAGCTCTGCATTTTGAGTTCATGAACTATACATTTTCAACTGGAACGCTAGGCATGAGCCCTTTTGAATCTGAAATGCGGGCATGACCTCTACGTTTTGATGTTGCGACGCAGAACCAACCTCTGCATTTTGATATTACAACCCAGGAAGGACCTCTGGTCTACGTTTTGTTACTAACACACGGGGAGGACCTTCGTGTTTTGATGTTGTAATGCAGGGAGGACCTCTGCGTTTTGTTCTGGGAACGCGACCACGAGCTCTACGTCTGGACTTGAACGCTGGGGATGAACCCTGCATTTTGAACTTGAACACTGGGGATGAACCCTGTATTTTTCATCTGGAACGCGGGCATGAGCTCTGCGTTTTGACTCTGGAATATAGAGGCGAGCTTGGTGAGCTTTAGGCTAAGTCCAATGTTCAGGCGAAGTCCAGTCTTGAAGACGGACTTCAGGTTATAACTTGGGTATGAGAGATATCTATATTTTGAATCTGGGACACAAAGGTGAGCTCTGCGTCTGGATTTGAAGAGACCGTGAATTTGTAGTCTCTTTTGCTAGAGCATTACAAAGACTGTCATATTGTAATATTCGTCTTGGCTCTTTGAAAATATGAAAATCATCAGATTGTAACTCCCGGTATTGATTATGAAGGCTGTTGATTAGAGCTTTCATCAGTTATTGTGAAGGTTGTCAGATTATAACCTTCATCGATCTACGTGAAAGTCTTCAAATTATAGCCTTTTGGAAGCCGTCAAATTGTAACTTCCATCATCGGTGTTTGATAAGGATTAGCTATCTACAGTGATTTTTAGACAACCTGCAATTGTATTTGTTTATTTTTTTATTGTGTAAGAAGATCTAATAAAAAGATCGTCTTTTCTCCTTTTTTGGATTTGTAATCAATAAACAATTGTAACAGATTCAATGACAATGAAGAAATCAATTTCCGACGCGAACAGCTGCGCCACATAATGGAGAAAATAGGATATGACTTTTCTCATGCAGGGGGTTTAAATTTCAGAAAAGGCTGGCATGCTCCGCTTACCCCCTTAATGCCAAAAGGGAAACCTGATAACTATTACGACAAGATGAAAGGGGATTAGGATACATATCTTCACCGCTAACATAGTGTTTCGAAGCTAGTGAAGAGTCAGACGGATACTCCATTAGTTCTTCTTCTGAATCGATCTGTTGGGATTCAAATGCCAGTACAGGGGCCATGTTCAAGAGACTTATGTCTAACATGACCTCAACTCAGCCAAGTGAAACTCGAGAGGATGGTCAATTATCCATATTTGAGGATCCTTTGAGTCGACAACTCGGCATACAGTGGGAAACCTTCTTTGAACAGCATGAGCCTCCTACTAACGACAAGGTAATTCAAGTGAATATAGGAGATGAATCTAATCCGAAGCCCATATTTATAAGCCACAACCTATCACCCAAAGAAAAGGAAGATCTCATTGCTCTTGTACGTGAGTATATTGATGTCTTCACCTGGAACTATTAGGACATGCTCGGCCTTGATCCTCAGGTGGTCATGCACCACCTTAACATTAAACCAGGTGCCAAGCTTGTCAAGCAATAGCAACGGTGATTCCGTCCACAGATCATAGAGGCAATCGAAGCCAAAGTCGAGAAGCTCATTGATTCGGGCTTTATCCTAGAAGAACAACACCCGGATTAGGTGGCCAACATCGTCCCGATTCTAAAAAAGAACGGGAAGATTCGAGTTTGCATCGTTTTTCGTGACTTGAACTTGGTATGCCCAAAAGATGACTTTCCCTTACCCATTACAGACGTCATCATCGACAACACTTGCGAGTTTGAGAGGATGTCATTCATGGATGGATTTTTAGGGTACAACCAAATCAAGATGTATCCCGAGGATGAGAAGCATACTTCCTTCCAAATACCCTCAGGGATATTCTGTTATACGGTAATGCCTTTCGGATTGAAGAACGTCGGCGCCACATATCAGTGTGCTATGACCACTATTTTCTAGGAACACTTGCAGAAGACAGTGGAGTGCTACGTCGATGACTTGGTTGTTAAAATTCGTAGCAAGGGTGATCACCTTCATGACTTGAAGACAATGTTTAACCTAATGCGATCACACTAATTAAAGATGAACCCAACCAAGTCCATCCTAGCAATGGCTAGTGGAAAATTTCTTGGGTTCATGGTCACAGCTAACAGAATCCACCATGACCCGGACAAAGTCAAAGCCATTAAAGAACTTATGCCACCCTAAAATCTTAAAGAGCGGTGTGGTCTACAAGGGCATTTGGATTACATTCGCAGGTTCATTGCTACCTTGTCCGGCAGGTGTTAGCCATTATCAAAACTCTTGAAGAAAGGTGTATTGTTCATTTTGAATGTGGCCTGCCAGAAGGCATTTGAGGAGATCAAACTGTTGGCCCTTTGGTTTTGATAATGATTTGTCAAATAATTTATATCTAATCTATTTTCTAGTCTTTGTGTTTATCTTTATAGGTATTTTAACACACGTCAATCGAGCGTTAAAGATTCAAGTTCATATGTGTGGATTTAACTAGGTATAAGTTTGGTATAAGTTAAGTTTACTTACATTTATTGTATGATTATATCTAAGCTCAATATATGTACACTTAACACGATTTTTGACGTTTTCTATCATATAAATGATTTTTTATCAAACGTTGTTACAATATCTTTTATCTCATGTTTACAGATCTTTCATACTTCATTATATACATATAATACATACATAATATATATATACATATTTACAAGCCTTATGTCAATTTTCATGTTCACGAAAAACAGGTTTTCTGAACACTTTTCAAAAACAGGGAGTTTTCACACAAAAAAATTTATTTTCCAAAAATTCCTTTTCAAACATGTTTATTTCATCATTTAGAAACTTTCCCCAAAGTTTCACTATTTTTGGAATTGATTTGATATTTTTAATGAATTTTCAAAATAGCCCAAAAACCATGTGCTTGCGGTCGACTGTGACGGTTGACCGT
Organism: Asparagus officinalis; assembly: GCF_001876935.1. Taxonomy (NCBI): domain Eukaryota; kingdom Viridiplantae; phylum Streptophyta; class Magnoliopsida; order Asparagales; family Asparagaceae; genus Asparagus; species Asparagus officinalis. The sequence goes on along the minus strand of NC_033801.1, from coordinate 67,172,593 downwards.
GAAAACATCCAGAGACTTTTGCGGTCGACCGCCAGCTTTATATTTTCATATCTGTGGTTTTTTAGCTTCACGGTCGACCGCACCGGTCGCCCGCCGAACTGTCAGATCATCTCCAATGGCTAGTTTTTACAGCTATTTTCAAATTTCTTTTTTGGCCTTTTACTTGTGTTTTTACTGATGTATTGGGGTGTTATAAATACCCCATTGCTGCCCTCTTTCTATCCATCCAAGAAATCCAAATTTTGTGTTTAACAAAATATTAAGTGTGTTTTCAAAGAGCTGTTTAAAGCTGATTTCATCAATCTGTTTCAAGAGAAGTTTTTCGACAACAAGAAGTGGCTTTCAAATCCTATTGGGATCATCATCTACTGCTCTTCTTGTTTGAGAAGTTTTTCTAAACTCTTATATAGCTTGTTATTTCATTTTTATTTCATTTAGCTATATTTATTAAGTTTCATTCACTGTTATCACACACACATATTGAGCTTAATATTTTCATACCATATAGTGTGGGTTGTGGGGTGTGATTTAGTGAGTGTGAGCTTCATTATGTTCTCACTTGTTATTTGAGAACAAATTATTGTATTTAACTTTTATTTGTGAGAATCACTTGTAATACACTTGTACACCGAGAGAAGTGTGAGGCGAGAGACGGGGTCGAATCTAATAGGAGTGGCGTCGGTTGACGAACCTAGGGAGAGGTTATAACCGAGCACTTGAGGAGGAGGACACGGGCTAGGTTCCTACACTTAGTGTGTAAAGTGTGATTGCATAGTATTTGTGTAGTGTGAGAGTTTTCGGTGATCTTGTAAACCGAGTGTGTAGAAGTTTCGGCTTCCAGACCGGATTGTGATAGTGGATATCTCCTCGAGGTGAGGAACGAGGACGTAGGTCATGGTGACCAAACCTCGTAAACATATCGTGTGTTTGTGTTTTGCTTAGCATATATTTTTATTCGTGTTTTTTCTCATATCACTCTTGTTCATATCCATATCATATTTCTTTTGTGCTTATTCTTCTTTTTCATATCTATCTCTTGCAAGAAAAAATTGATCAACATAATTTTAATTAGATTTAATTGGGATTAGATTAGCATAAGACCCTAATCACCCCTCCTCTAGGGTCTAACAACTGGTATCAGAGCTTGGTGCTCTTTGATTTAAGGACTAATCGTCTTGAGTTAAAGATCCAAGTTATCGTATTTGTGCTAATCTAATTTTGATTACATTTTGCTTCTTGCATATTATCTTTATGAATATGTATGATTCATCTAATTTAGGATATGCTATTAATATTGCTCCTCGTTTGGATATTTTTCCCTATGCTCAATGGCGTGTTAGATTCAAACTTTTCGTTCAATCTAAACAATTCGATTTATGGAAAATTATTGAGGATGCCTAAATTGTTTCTATTTTTGAAAAATCCAAATGGTGTGAAAATGATAAAAGATTGTTTAATATGAACAAGCTTTTGTTAGAATATTTGATTAATGCTTTTCACTTTTCATATTCTAACAAATTTGGTAATTTTGATAGTGCTTACGCCTTATGGAAATGTATTGAAGCGCATGAAGGGAAATTGGAGGCCATTCAACAAGCGTTGGAAAATCCCACCTTAAGTTCTAAAGAAGCCTCATCTCCATGTACAATACCACTAGGTGATAACCTTAGTGAGGTATGCGATAACGTTGATATTATTACTTTTGATGAACTTGCTCTTGAGTTTAAAAAGTTACACAATTGCTATATTGATGTAAAGAGTAAGTATGTTAATATAAAATCCACTCATGAAACACTAGCCACTAAATTTAATTTTATTGCAAATGAAAATATAATTCTCAAAGAATGCAATGAAAATTTGAAAATTGAAAATGCTAGTTGCTTCATGAAAAACATGATGCTATGTTAGAAGTATATAAGTTGAAATCTATGATGAGTAATCTTGTTTATCCTACTTCTAGTAGCAATGCTTGTATGCACAATGATGAGTTGAATCAAATGAGAAAACGAATATCTACCTTAGATTCAACACTAAACACTTGTATTGCTAATAATAAAAAGCTTATGGACTTATGTGCAAAGCTCAATGTTAATTCTTCTAATAAACCTATTCACTATGCACATATGTATGACAAAATTCACAAATGTTCTATTTGCGGTCTTAAAGGCCATTTAGCTCAATTTTGTCATAATGCACCAAAAATTGACAAGCCTATTCATGATTGTGCATCCCATCAAGCTTCTTCATCACATACACATGTACACACACATAGTGTAAATCATAAACATGTTCATATGTACAAATGTGATTATTGTGATCGTTTTGGTCATTTGGCCATGTTTTGTTTCGATTTGAAAAGAAATTCTCGTTTGCAAAATAATTACAAAGAAAAATCTATTTTTGCAAATGAACCACGTGCATTTCATTTCGGTCAAAGTAAACCATTCAAACCTCTATATTGCACAAATTACAATCGTATGGGTCATGTTTACAATTTATGCTTTGATCTTATCGGTGCACAAAATACGCCCAAACGGGTTCATAACCCTAGGGCCTTGGATTTAAATGATAGGGGTCATGTCCCAAGTTTTAGTGGTACCAAAATGATTTGGGTACCAAAATGATTTTTATATCATTTTTTTGTTTTGTTCGCTTTGTTTTTTCCTTGAGAAATTGGTTTTTGAATATAAAAATCTTCCTTCTTATTTAGCTAAAATAAATTATTTGTATGTTTCAATAGCTAAAACTTTTATATAAGTTTTATAAAACATTTGGTATATTATAAAACAAATTTCTTATAGGTCTAAATTAAAAAGTTTCTCAAAATCCAGTTTTTACATTGCCTGTGCACTTAATCTTCTCGCGGTCGACCGACCCGATCGACCGACGAAGTCTCTGTAAGTTGTTTCGGTCGACCGCGTCGGTCGACCGCAAGAGATTTTTTTAGCTTTGATTTTTAATTTTATCGGGTTTCGATTTTTAATTGATAACTGTTTCAAACCCGATTTGTTCACCACCATTGATCTTCTCCCAGAGCTAATCCTAGCCCTTCCTTCATTTCCTTATGATCCGACCCTCATCTTTCCCCCCATTTTGAATTTTTTTTTTCCAAATTCTCAAAATCCTGTCTCGGTCGCCCGCCGTTCGACTTCCATCGACCGCAGATCTCATTCGGCCATCCTTCTTGTCCATCTCAGTTGGGAATTGCTAGGTAATCTCTCTCTTATCTCTTGATTTCATTTCCTATTCTAGTGATTACATTCTCAAACTAGGGTTTTTGGTTTAGGGTTTGCTTATTTTCACTTATTGTGCTCTATTTACATTTCCAGGGTTTTCAATATTCTGATTATATTCCATATTTCATTCAAAACCCTAATCTATCATGCCTCCTAGAAAGAGATCTAAATCTGATGTTGGTTCATCATCCTCTGTAGCCTCTCATTATGAAGATTTTCTGTTGTATAAATCCCTAGTTAAGAAATATAGGGAGTTATGCAAACTGAAAATTCTACCCACCAGATATATCAAATTTGATCAGTTAGCCATGTATGACACTCATTCGATTCTTCATAATGTTGGGTTGGCTAGGCTATTAGATGAGGAACGAAAAGTTCCTTATTATCCTTTTGTGGTTTATCTGTTTTATGCCAACTTATCTGTATTATCCTCTACTGATGGTCTTCAGACCATTAGTACATCTGTCAAAAAGGTTGCAATTTCTTTTTCTGCCAACGAACTTGCGGGGATTCTAAAAATCACAACAGGTGATGTTAACCTTATGTCTATTGAACTTGATGATCCAGCTGTGAACCACCTCTTGTTTCAACCTGGTTGCACTTATCCGATGAATAATAATTCTCTTAATCCAAATGCCAAACTTATTGCTAGAATTATTGCTTAAAATCTGATTCCTAAAACCGGTAGTTTCGATCATTTTGCTTCTGACAAGATCAATGTTGTATTTGCCATATTTACCAAAATAAAAGTAGATTGGGCAAACGTTTTTATCAAAAACATGGCATCGACGCATTTCAAATTTCTACCCTTTGGCTCCTTCATCACCCTCATCCTTCAACATTTCGGTGTTGATCTCACCCATGAACCCAAAATTGAACCTAAGAAAGACTTCTTTGATAAGGTCTCACTTTCCCGGATGCAAATTTCCAGTTCCTTATCTGATCCTATTCAACCATCATCTTCTCGTTCCCGGTCTAGAGCCTCTTCCTCATCCACTTCTGATATTTGTGACCGTCTGGATCGTCTTGAGACTCAGTTCTCAAGTGTTTAGAAGCAAGTCTCAACTATCCAGAGGGATGTTAGGACTATTCTATCCTATCAGCGCCAGTCTCTCGGGATTCCGGATCCCTCTTCCAATTCTGAGTCTGATTCTGAGGAGGGCCCTGCTGATAGCTCTGGCTCTTCTGATGGTGATGGTGATGGTGATGGTGATGATTGATTTTGCTGCTTATTGGAGTTCTCTATTGATTTCTATGCTTATGGTGATGTTTTATTTTGAGTTGTAGAACTTGATACTTATGCTTTTAGTTTGAGTGTAATAACTCTATATTTGTGTGGAACTATATGACTTTTTGTGTACGGTTTGTAGTTTTGTGGAACAAACTATGTTTGTGGAAAACTATGTAGTTTCTGATGCTTAAGTGATGATTTGTGATTTATTGTGTTAGTTTATCTTTTCTATGTACTATGCATGATCAAAACATTTTCTCATGCTGTGTTTATGGAAAATATGTTGCTAATGATGCGATCTTTGGTTTCTACATATTTATGGTTGCGTATGATTATTTTTTTTTAAGCTCCTATATATATATATATATATATATATATATACTCTTTATATGTCTCTTATGCAAATTGACAGGGGGAGCTTTTGGCCAAAATACTTGATTTTTATCTGTGCTTATATGCAGGGGGAGCGTTGCTCCTATTCTTATTTTTTTTCCTTTTTGATGTTGTCAAAGGGGGAGAATTATATGTTTATATCTAATGTTTATCTTATGTGGTTTATTGTTGATGAAAGATATGTAATCTTGTTCATTATATATGTGGTCATATGTAGTTTGTTCACATGTAACTACATAATCTATTTCCATCTTTCATCATTCATATGAACTTTCATATCATTAAATAAATTGTTTGTCATCATCAAAAAGGGGGAGATTGTTGGCCCTTTGGTTTTGATGATGATTTGTCAAACAATTTATATCTAATCTATTTTCTAGTCTTTGTGTTTATCTTTACAGGTATTTCAACACACGTCAATCGAGCGTTAAAGATTCAAGTTCATATGTGTGGATTTACCAAGGTATAAATTTGGTATAAGTTAAGTTTACTTTCATATATTGTATGATTATATCTAAGCTCAATATATGTACACTTAACACGATTTTTGATGTTTTCTATCATATAAATAATTTTTCATCAAACGTTGTTACAATATCTTTTGTCTCATGTTTACAGCTCTTCCATACTTCATTATATACATATAATACATGCATAATATATATATATATACATATTTACAAGCCTTATGTCAATTTTCATGTTCACGAAAAATAGGTTTTCTGAACACTTTTCAAAAACAGGGAGTTTTCACAAACGAAAATTGAGTTTCCAAAAATTCCTTTTCAAACATGTTTATTTCATCATTTAGAAACTTTTCCTAAAGTTTCACTATTTTAGGAATTGATTTGATATTTTTAATGAATTTTCAAAATAGCCTAAAAACTTGTCATATGAAATATATCATATTCCGGTCGACCGTCGCGGTCGACCGCCAATGGTATTTTTCCTTCGCATGGTTTTTATGTGCTTGTGGTCGACCGTGACGGTCGACCGTGAAAACATCCAGAGACTTTCGCGGTCGACCGCCAGCTTTATATTTTCATATCTGTGGTTTTTTAGCTTCGCGGTCGACCGCACCGGTCGACCGTCGAACTGTAAGATCATCTCCAACGGCTAGTTTTTACAGCTGTTTTCAAATGTCTTTCTTGGTCTTTTACTTGTGTTTTTACTGATGTATTGGGGTGTTATAAATACCCCATTGCTGCCCTCTTTCTATACATCCAAGAAATCCAAAATTTGTGTTTAACAAAATATTAAGTGTGTTTTCAAAGAGCTGTTTAAAGCTGATTTCATCAATCTGTTTCAAGAGAAGTTTTTCTACAACAAGAAGTGGCTTTCAAATCCTATTTATTAAGTTTCATTCACTGTTATCACACACACATATTGAGCTTAATATTTTCATACCATATAGTATGAGTTGTGGGGTGTGATTTAGTGAGTGTGAGCTTCATTGTGTTCTCACTTGTTATTTAAGAACAAATCATGCTAGGCCGAGTTGGGTTCTCCTATAATTCCTCCGATGATCAAGTTAGTATTTGAGCTTGAGTAGAAAAGTAACATGGAGATAGTGTATTTTTACCAAGAGATTGCTTACATATATGTTGTAGATAGTCCCTCTATTTATAGTAGGTTCAAAGGGGAAATTTTGTAATTTTGATCGAGTCCAAGTAGACTGCTTAGTCTTTAATTACTTTACATGTGTCGGTTGTGGGTGGCATGAGTCAACTTAGTGATCAATGTGATGATAACAGAAGAAGTATGGTGCTGATGGAGCCTGATGAGTCATAAAGGCTAAAACAATGATGACTCTGATAATATATTTATAGTGATGATGATTGGCTATTGGTGTGGTTAGACGATGACTGTCTTTTGACCCGGCCTAGCGAGAAGGGACGACTCAACCTGGCGAGAAGGGACAACTCGGCCTAGCGAGCAGGGATGACTCTGGCTTGTGAGAAGGGATGACTCTCGAGGAGAAGGTACAACTCGCCCTGGTGAGAATGGACACCTATCTCAGCCTGGCGAGAAGTGATGACTCGACCTGGGGAAAAGGGACACCTCCTGGCAAGAAGGGACGACTCTGCCTAGTAAGAAGGAATGCCTCCTGGCAAGAAGGGATGACAAGTATCGTCTTTTCAGTCAGCCTCGCAAGTTTTCGACTCAGCCTGGTGAGAAGGGATGCTTGTCTCGGCCTATCAAAAAGAGATGACACAGGCAGGCGAGAAGAGACACCACCTAGTGAGAAGGGACGACTCTGCCTTGCGAGAAGGGATGCCTCTAGGCAAGAAGGGACGACAAGTACTACCTTTTTAGTCGGACTCGTAAGTTGTCGACTCGGCCTGGCGAGAAGGGATGCCTCTTTGCAAGAAGGGATGACTTGGCCTGGTGAGAAGGGATGACTCCTGACAAGAAGGGTCGACAAGTACCGCTCTTTTAGTCAGCCTCAAAAGTTGTCAACTCGGCCTGGTGAAAATGAATGACTCGACCTGGTGAGAAGGGACGTCTGTCTCATCCTGGTAAAAAGAGACGACTCAGCCAGGCGAGAAGGGACACCTCCTAGCGAGAAGGGAGGATTCTGCCTAGAGAGAAAGGATGCCTCTAGGCAAGAAGGGATGACAAGTACCTCCTTTTTAGTCGGCCTTGTAAGTTGTCGACTCGGCCTGGTAAGAAGGGACACCTCCTAGCGAGAAGGTACGACTCAGCCTGGTGAGAAGGGATACTTGTCTAGTTCTAGCAAGAAGGTATGACTTGGCCTGGCGAGAAGGGACACCTCCTAGCAAGAAGGAAGGGACGATTCAGCCTAGCAAGAAGAGAAGCCTCCTGGTAAAAAGAGACAATAAGTACCGCATTTTTAGTCAGTCTCACAAGTTGTTGACTCGGCCTGGTGAGAAGGAACGACTCGGCCTGGTGAGAAGGGATACCTATCTCGACCTGGCAAAAAGTGATAACTCGCCTAGACGAGAAGGGATGCCTCATGGCGAGAAGGGATAACTCGGCCTAGCGAGAAGGGAAGGGATGCCTCCTGGAGAGAAGGTGACAAATACTACCTTTTTAGTCAGCCCTGTAAGTTATTGTCTCGGCCTAGGGAGAATGGATGACTCGGCTTGGTGAACAGGGACGACTCGGCCAGGCGAGAAGGAATGCCTCCTGGCGAGAAGGTACAACTCGGGCTGGCGAGAAGGGATACTTGTCTCGTCTTGTTAAGAAAGGGCACCTCCTGACAAAAAGGGACGACTCAGCCTGGCGAGAAGGGACGCTTGTCAAGGGTTGACTCACCTAGCGAGAAGGTATGCCTCGGCCTAGCGAGAAGGTATGCCTCGGCCTAGCGAGAAGGGATGACTCTTCTTTGGTCTGTTTGTATTGAGTTGGGGTATAGTCTCTTTGGGACACGTGTCAACAAGTTGAATGTGATTAACACTTGCTTATTTCTATGGCATAACAACTGTAGTATGTGTTTGTAATTTTATTGCTTTGTGGATAGATATGTGAGATGTGATTGTTGGATATAAAGATGTGGTATAATTGTTCAATACTATATGTGTGTGTGTGTATGTGTGCACGCGCGTGTGTGTGTGTGTGCAGGAGTGTTATTCGTGTTTGTGTACAATGAGCCAACTAGTTCAACTTTTTCTTTATGTAGTAATAAACATTGGTGATGGGGTAATCCGTCATAAATGTTTATTGGTGACAGGTATACTCATCGCCAATGTTAATAACATTGGGCCTATCCGTAACCACTGAGCATTGGTGATGGGTTAACCCGTCACCGATGTTTGCGATATGGATGACGGGCTAACCTATCACTAATGAGCATTTGTGATGGGTTTGAACCCATCGCCATTGTTACACCTAACCAACAATGCCCATCGCATGAGTAAATTGCCGATGCGTCTACCCATCATCAATGCACATTGGTGACGCCTTGATATCATCTTCAATGTGCATTGATGACGGATTTCTTAGCATTGGTGATGGATTATCCCATCACCAATGCTCTTTTTTCTACTAGTGTTCAAATCTTGATGGCCAAAAATTTTTAAGCGGATTTCAAAATTTTTAATATTGTTGTGTGAGTCTGTATTTCTATCCATAAAATGGCTTTCAACTCGCCAAGGCATATTAGACTGTTTAAACTATAACCCTGACCATAATTTCAGAGGTTTGGTACGGTGACAAAGTTTTTTAAGAGGGGTCCTCTATTAGAAGAAAATGAAAAGATGAAGGAAAGAATGG
>NC_033801.1:67151237-67163487 GCF_001876935.1 Asparagus officinalis | reverse complement strand
AAGCCAATTAAACAATTCGAGGAAAACAAATAAAAGTAAACGTAAGAAAAATGATGCATGACATTTCTAAATGTTTGGAATATAGGGTAGTCGTTTCATTGGATTATGGAAGCTTCTCTTCTAGAAAGCATTTCAAGTCCATGCCTTTGAATTTTTTTTGCATGCATTCCTATCCCTGTATATTTTACGTCGTACTCATGAATGATTTTTGTTTTGTATAAAGTAATACGATACAACACGACACCTACTCTTAAACCCCGGATTTACACATTTACGTGTCCTAGGAAACTTTCTCAAGTATACTAATTAATGTTGACTGATTCATATTGAGTGAAGATATAACTTTCTCGAAGAAAGTTCTACCCAAATTAATTCTACTAAAACTTTTTGAACTATTAGAAAATGTCACAAATAATATTGGTGAATAGAGTAATAAGGTTGAATGATAATAAACGTAGACTTGTGATGAAAATTTTGAATGAAGAACATTAACTTGTAATATAAACTATTATAATTGTTCAAGGAGATGAACTTGAATAATATAAATAATCAAAGGTATTTATGTATATTTAGTATATTACCCTCATAAAATTACTAAAGAATAAAACTATAACCCTGAATCTTGCTTACAATTGTGAAGTTGTGGTGTAATGACAGGAACTTAGACATGGTACCAACATGATCCAAGTTCAAAACCAACTGAGGAATACGTTAAAGTGGATTTAAAAGTTTTAGCCCATAAAAAAACAACTCAATATGCCGAAACGTATTAGGATCCTCAAGGAAGTTTGAAATTTTCCTTTTTTTTTTTGGGTGCAGTGGTGACAAGGTTCATTGACAATAATAAAATTAGTAAGGTGTCCTCAAATCTCTGGTTCGTGTCATATTCATGGGATATCAAGAAGATTGACATCATGAAATTATTCCTAGTTAGATAAACTTTAACAAGATGATTCCATCAGCATAACAAATTAAAAGGAGAGACAACGTGAACCATGGAAAACTAAGCTTGAAGCCTAAGGAAGGCTCCTTTCAACAGAAGCCTTAGCATTTCAAATGAAGTCATTAAAATACTTATAACTTGGTCAAAATTCCTATATTTTATTGTGACCACTGTAGTTCCCAACATCCCCCACTGCAATAAATAAATCCCCCCTCAAGAGCTAACTACCAACCGCATTCATCACCTTTCAGTATTCCTTCACACTCTCTCAAATTTGTTTCCTACCTTCTCCCCATTAATCCCCGTGAAGCGAAGACATAAGAAGAAGAAAGAGATGAGGATGGATTGGAGCAAATATGTGTTTATTTTTGTGGTTATATCTCCTTTGCTTCCGCCGAGAGCAGTTGGAGATTTGTACACTCCTCTGAGCCCTATGCTATCTCCTCTTCTGAGTACTGCTCTTATCTCTTGGTTTAATTATTTCTCTTATTAATTAGTGTGTTCTGATAATTTCATGACATGGTCAATCTTGTACTATTTTAGACTTACCCTTGATACTCGGATCGTAGAGAATTAACTATAAGCTAAATTTGCTCAAATAATTGTTCATATTCTCAAAATGATAAAGTTGTCTGCTCTTTTTCCTCCCTTTTCATTTCAAGAAAAGTTTGTCCCTTTCTTTGCTTTTTTTGTGATCTCTGTGGGGAGAGCTTTTAGAGCCTTTTGCGACTTCTTTCTCATGTGGATCAACAGTTCTTCTAATGGAGCCTGCTCATTGAAATGGATGCTAGCTTCAAATTAAAACTAGTTCTAGGATTTTGTAGTTTTGACTAACATCACTTCAAAAATGTTGTCTCTTGAATTAAAGCTCTCCTCCTAGATGTGTGGTTTTTTTTTGTGAGGATATTCCAAGTGGAGTTTGTCCTGCTTAGTCACATGGATCATCTCTAATTTCTAGCCGGCTGACATGCTCTCACCTTTAATTTGGAATCTCTCACTGTTTTTAGCCTAACTAGAAATTAAATATCTTATAGGTTACATAACATTGCGCTTATATATATATATATATATATATCCTATCTTTTTTTGGCATTTAACTACCCTAATTTTCCAAAGTAGCACGTTACTACCTTCTGTTAAACAATCAATGGAATAGACACGGTAAAAATTGGTCAATTACACCCCTAAAGTTGCTTGAATGAACTGAGAGCCTTATCTTATTGTATGTTGAAAATGAGACGAGAGGGATTAATTTCTTAGATCATTCGAACAACTTTAAGGGTGCAATTGAGGAATTTTTAATATGTGAAAGCCGTAGGAGAATACTCGGGAGCATATCCCGATCCTTGACTAACAGATCGAAGAAGGCAGTAACATGCTTCGTTAAAAAAGAATACAGTACTCAAAATGTCGCGATAAGATAGGGTATATAAGTACAAAGTCATGTAAGCTATATAAGGTCTTTAAGTCGAATGTTTGTTTTATTTTTCAACTTAATTAATTTATGGTTACGTTTTTGATTTGGTCTTGCTTATAGATGGTGTATGTAACGTTGTGGATTGTGGAAAGGGGAAATGCCAGGCATCTTCAAACCACACTTTCGGGTTTGCTTGCCAGTGCAACCCGGGATGGACCCAGTTCCACGTCGGTGACAGTTTTCGGTTCCTTCCTTGCGTCGTCCCAAATTGTAAGTTTGTCTCACTCGTTATGAAATTTGATATGAGTTGGACTAGCATAGCCAGTCTCACCATTGGTATTTTTTGGTTTATATATACATGATAGGGCAGTATGCCTTATTTTCATTCAAAAAAAAAAGTCTCACCATTGGTCTGTCTCTTAATATAAAATTTAACAAAATGAGTTGATGCTTCATACTGTTTTTTGTACCAAGGGTATGAAGTAACAACTCTTTTACTAAATAAGCCACTGAGAGAGAGAATAATAGCGACGTTGATCTTTCATTCACATCAGAACAAATGGATCTCACCAATCATATTACTTAATCACTCATTTTCTTAAATAAGGTCATAAATATTAATATACTCACATGCGTATACATTAAAATGCATGATTCAAAATATAGACAGAAATAAACGGGATAGATTTCTCAAAAAAATTATAATTTTGCATAATACTTATTTGAATCTTATAATTGTTTTAGCCATCCTATTCTTAAATGCTTAAATATAACACTAGAACAGAATAAGTTAGGTATATGTTGCATTCGAAGGTTTGGCCCTTGGTTGGATACATGTGTTTTGTTGCAATAGAATTTGGTTCCGATTAGAATATCAATATAAGCTAGGTTCATATGTAAAACATCAAAAAGAATAGATGTAATCATCAGCTAAAGTGAGTGAATTAATGGTTGATGTATATTTTGGAGAAACCTTGATATAAATGTATTGAGTCATATTTACATCACTGGACAATCATCGATGAAAGTGAGTGAATAACTTGTCCATGTCAATTTGCAAGAAACCTTGATTAGTTGAATTTATGTCAAATTTACATAACTGGACAAAGAGTCGAAATTTACAATCTTCTAATGTTTTCTTCGAGGTTTTGTACATTGTTATCTTGAAATTGATCAAATAATCTCTCTTTTATCTGAAAGATGGAAATAATATGTGTACGCTCTTTTCAGGGAAAGAAACTTTTTTAAGTAGTGTACCCTTCTTTTAATTTTCAATTGCAATTTATTTATTGATAGCATTTCTACTAATGACAATTTGAGAAAAGAGTTTAAACTTAATTTAAAAAGTGAACAGAGGAAATAGTTACTGTTTGTATCCTCAATTTTGAGTTTCTACTGTTACTGTCTTTTTGCCATTTAATTTGTTCAATTTTAGTAATGATGTTTCTTACCGACCACAAATCTAAATTTTCATCTTTCTGTATAAAATTCTTAACTAATGCTCTTCAAACTTCCCTGAATTTATTTTCAGGTAGCATCAACTACTCTTGCACCAACAATTCGGTGGCACCCGCACCAGCTCCTGTTCCACCACCTCCTGACAATCTCTCCATCTTTGACCGTAATTATCTTCTCTTTCCAACCTCAATATCTTTGAATAAATTCATGTGTGTGTGTGTCTATATTTGTGTGTACACATACATGCATCTATATTAATATGTATATACATATATAATATAGAGAAAACACTTCTTTAAACTTAAATGGACTGGGACTCTGTCTGTCATATTTTAATCCCTAAAATTTGCTTTGAGATGTGTGTTGATGTGAGAAACATTAAGGGGCTGTTTGGTTGATGTATTTGGCATTGGGGGTTGGGCAGAAAGCCTGCCAAAAGAGCACTTTTGGCAGGTTTTCTACCCAACCCCCAATGCCAAATACATCAACCTTTGTGTGATATATAGACACACACATATGTATGCGGACACATGTACAGGGAGTATGAAACTACCACAAACTTAATTAAGTGGACTGAGACTGAGGGCTCTGTCCATCAATGTTGGTTATCCCTTTTATTTGCTTTGAGATGTGTGTTGAGTCTTGAGAAAATGTAGCGTTAGGGGCTGTTTGGTTGATGTATTTGGCATTGGGGGTTGGGCAGAAAGCCTGCCAAAAGAGCACTTTTGGCAGGTTTTCTACCCAACCCCCAATGCCAAATACATCAACCAAACAGCCCCTAACGCTACATTTTCTCAAGACTCAACACACATCTCAAAGCAAATAAAAGGGATAACCAACATTGATGGACAGAGCCCTCAGTCTCAGTCCACTTAATTAAGTTTGTGGTAGTTTCATACTCCCTGTACATGTGTCCGCATACATATGTGTGTGTCTATATATCACACAAATTATTTCTAATTGTTTATTACTATCTTTATTCTCCGAAAAAGCATGTATGTGGTCCTATTGTGGTGGAGGCAAGTGCTTGAACACTGCGACCTATGAGCACAAATGTGAATGCGATGAAGGCTACAGCAATCTCTTCAACACCTCAACTTTCCCTTGTTATAAAGATTGTAAGGCATCTATTATCATCTTTGATAAGGCATTTTATTACCATCTTTAAAAAAAACACTAAATAGATCTATTAACTGAATTGTCTACTTGGCTCGGGTTGCAGGTTCTTTAGGTGCAGATTGTGCAAATCTTGGCATCAATGTATCAAATTTGACTAAATCTGCGTCTCCATCCAGTCTACCTGCAGATAATAGTACTTCAGCTGCTAGAGGTGAGGAGAGAAATAGATTGAGTTTAACCTACATATATAACAAAGTAAGGGTAAATTCTTTTTGGGTTTTGCAAAACCACCTTAAACTTTTAAATCAGAGAAAACCCCTTCAGAAATATAATAAACCCTCTAAACTAGTTGAAGATCTCATAAACAATGTCAATAAGTAGAGTGATCGATAAGTCTGATTTATGAAATATCTCGTGAGGCAAAATTTGAATGAAGAGAAATACAAGAAATAAGTCATATTTTGAGAGTTTTTACTCTACGTCAACATTAATGTTGTTGTTAAGAGGGTCTAATATAATTTTAAATTTCCATAGGGTCTTCTCTAATTTATAAAGTTCTGGAGAGTTTTGTGCAAAACCTGCAGTTGTTAATGTGGTTTTTAGTGAAATTTACCCATGAAATAAAGCAGTTAACATTGCACCTATTCTTATTGCTTGGGCTAATTTAACATTTATTTTCTTGTGTAATTTTTACCAGATCTATCTTCTCCAAACAACTCGATACTTTTGTCTATCTTCTTTATCTCGCTTGCGTTGGCTCGATTGATATAGACAGCACATACAGCGCTCTGAGGCTGATACTATGATTGTTATTAATATAGATTTTAAGCTCTTCTTGAGATTAGCTATACCTCATGTTAGATGATATTGTTCCTTCTCGTTTGAGATTTTGTGCAGTTAGCTGGTAGAATAGTTGCATACTTGTTTTGATTGGCTTTGTACTCCAATCCATTGCATGGACTGATTGATGAATGAGGATTTGGATAAAATAAATAAAACATTCTTATACAGAGTTTCAGAGTAATTTTTTTAATCAAGATAGTGTATGTTCCTCTACTTTTAATGCTGAATTGAGTAATCAGAAAATTGTTGGAGGAGGTTTTTTTTTTTAAGGGATAATTTGGGCCAGCCCAATTTTATTGACTATGAAGGGATGAGATTCCCGTGTAACAAGTACGGGGGCCAAAAAACGCTACCCAAGTTTGGTGGCACGAAAAGGAGATTAAACCGAAGAAAACATTTACAGGCTCTCTATAAAAAAATCATGTAGTAGGAAGGAAAAAGGTCCGTTGATCAAAATAAAATGATTTTGTTCAAAGTTTTTTGTGAAGTTTCCAAAGTTGGACATCAATATGGGAGTCTTCAACTAGATACAATAGCATGGAATGTTGCAGAATTGGAAAATCTTTGTGTGTGAAGATACTGTTAGGAAATACCCGGGGTTACGCTAAACCCCTAAAAACAGCAGAAACGTGATATAGAGAAAAGTAAACCAAGATTTACAAGGTTCGGTAAACTTGCCTACGTCCCCGGGAGCCACACAATTAATTTCTTATTAATCAAAGAATTTACAGTAAAAGAGCAGATCTCAAACTTAAGATCTTTCAATAAATACAAATCAATACTGTAGCTACAGTATTGATTCCAACTCTTTAATTCCCCCTCAAAATAACCTATTGAGAGCTGAAAAAAGATCCCTACTTTAATTCTCAAACCCTCTTCTCTTTTCTCCTCTTAAAATGCCCCCCTCATATCTTTTTGAGCGCTGGAGGAAAAAGGTCAGGAGAGAAGAAAGAGGATCGTCGTCGCCTGGGGAGAAATCACGAAGGAGCCAAAGGAGAAGCCACGGTGTCTAGGGCACAGGGTTCCCTTTTATAGGGAAACCCTAGCTGAGCAGTCGACAGCCTGTCGAAAGCCTGGATCCCATGCTCGAGTTCGCCTGCGAACCTCCCTCTCCTACGCTACATTCGAGCTCGCCTGATGTTGACCACGAGCTCTCGTGCAACCTCCGCTCGAGCTCGCCAATTGTTCGACCACGAGCTCACCTGAGCTTCGACCACGAGCTCTCCTGAAGGAGCTTCTCGCCTCCCGCCTCCAGCCAGCCACTTCGACCTCGCCTGCAGCCAGCGACCTCGATTTCGCCTGCATCGAGCTTGCCCACTCTTCGTTGATGACCTTGCCTGATTTTGAGGTTTGGTCTTCACACCCAAATCCAACAATCTCCCACTTAGAGACCGAACCGCCGTCAACAGGCTATCTTAACAAGCACTTACTCCTGTGTGGCTTTGCCCTCATCACTTATGCATGAAGACCAACTGAAGTTGCGCACAACTCCAGTTTCTAAATAGTCACCGCTTTTGTTAACATATCTGCTGGATTCTTACTTCCTGGAATCGTTTCCAGTTTCAACACGTCATCTTCCAACAAGGATCTGATGAAGTGGTATCAAAGCCCAATATGCTTCGTTCTAGAATGAAATGCGGTATTCTTAGCCAAGTGTATTGCACTCTGACTATCACTGTGCAAGACATTCATCTCCTGATTGAATCCCAGCTCTGTTAACAAACTCTAAAGCCATATCATCTCTTTACTGGCTTCAGCCACTGCTACATACTCAGCTTCTATATTGGATAGAGTGACAATCTTCTGTATTTGTAACATCCAACTAACAGTTGTAGTTCCGACAGTGAACACATAGCCAGTGGTGCTTCTTCAGTGATCGACTTCACCTTCAAAGTCTGCATCTATGTTCCCTTGCACTTCCACCTTTTCCTTACCAAAGTGCATACACTTCTTTTGGTGTCTCGTAGATATCTCAGAATCCACTTGACCGCTTCCCAATAAACTTTTCCTGGATTCAACATGAACCGGCTGACCACTCCCACTACATGGCCAATGTCTGGTCTCATACAGACCATTGCGTACATCAAGCTTCCAATGGCTGAGGCGTAAGAAACCTTAGCCATACTCTCTTTCTCTTCTTCTAACTGAGGAGAGTGATCATTTGATAGGCGGAAATGGCTGGCCAATGGTGTGCTCACTGGATTGGCATTGCCCATATTGAATCTCTGCAAAACACGGTTGATGTACTTCATCTGAGATATCTTCAAGAGACCTCTCTTCTTTTCTCTCGTTATTTGCATCCAAGGTTCTTCTTTGCTGGACCCAAGGCCTTTATATCAAACTCTTTTGACAATTGCTACTTTAAACTCTTGGTATCCTCCATATCTTCACTTGTGACCAACATATCCTTAATATACAATAGTAGGATGATATAACTGGATTGATATCTTTTGAAGTAACTACAATGGTCGGCATTGCACTTCTAGAAACCTTCCTTGTGCATAAAGCCGTCGAACTTTCTGTACCACTATCTTGGGGTTCGTTTCAAGCCATACAAGCTCTTCTTGAGTCTGCACACCATGTTCTTCTTTTTTTCTTCCGAGAAACCTTTTGGTTAGTGCATTTATATCTCCTCTTCTAGATCTCCGTGAAGAAACATCGTCTTCACGTCCAACTACTCGAGGTGAAGATCTTCAATAGCTATAATATTCATCACTGTCCTGATAGTATTTAGCTTCACTACGGGAGCAAAAATGTCGGTGTAGTTAATTCCTTCCTTCTGCTTGAATCCTTTGTCAACTAACCGAGCTTTATATCTTTTGGAGCCATCCTGCTCCTCTTTCACCCGATATACCCATTTGTTATGGAGTGCCTTCTTACCCGTGAGCAACTCAGCTAGTTCTCACGTCTGGTTTGAGATGAGAGACTTCATCTCATCTTTCATGGAAATCTCCCACTTGCTCGCATCTCTACTCTAATAAGGTTCATCGTAGCTTTCAGGCTCCTCTCTATCTGTCAGCAACAGACAGTTCATATATCTCCTGTTAGGCACAGGAGGACGAGAAGATCTTCTCAAAATCAGAGCTGGTGTGTCTGGCTCATGCGCACCGTTCTGTTCAACATTCTCTTCTGGCTAAGGACCTTCTGCATTGGGTTCTTCCGAGGGTTTACTCGGGACATCATCTGCATCTACAAATATGGACTCGCTCTCTGAGTCATCTGTCTTATGCATGTCCTTATACATCATATTCTCGTTAAATATCACATCTTTGCTCCTGATCACCTTCTTATTTTCTTTTTCCCAAATGCGGTAGCTGAACTCATCTTCACCATAGCCGATGAAAGTGCATTTCTTTGACTTGGGATCAAGCTTATTCTTACCTTGATCACTAATATGCACATAAGCTACACAACCAAAAACTTTGAGATATGAGAGTTTTACCTCCTTTCCGCACCATACCTCCTCTGGTATTTTATGCTTCAATGGAACCGATGGACCTCGGTTGATCAAGTAAGCTGTTGTGTTGACTGCTTCTGCTCAGAACTGCTTTGGTAGGTCTGACTATATCCGAATGCTTCTTGTTCTCTCTGTCAGCGTTTTGTTCATCCGCTCAGCTACACTATTTTGCTGAGACATGCTAGGCACGGTTCTCTCCATTCTGATCTCGTGCTCATAGCAGAACTTCTTGAATCCGGTGTCTTCATACTCACCACCATTATCAGTCCTGAGCTTATTTATTCTCAGACCGGTCTCATTCTCGGCCATGGCTTTCCATCTCCTAAAAGCCTCAAATACTTCTGACTTATGCTTCAGAAAGTAGACCCACACTTTTCCGAGAGTGATCATCGATAAAAGTCACGAAGTAGTGTTTTCCACTAATGGACGCGGTGGTGGTTGGTCCCTATACATCTGAGTGAATGAGCTCTAGCTTCTCTTTCCTGGGAATTCTGCCACTTGTCTGAAAGCTGACTCTCTTCTGCTTTTCAAGTATGCATTCTTCCCACATGTCCATCTCCACTGACTACAGTCCTGGGAGTTTTCCTATTGTATGCATGATTTTCATCCCCTTCTCACTAATATGACCGAGTCTCTGGTGCCACAACTTTAAAGTTTCATTGTCTGCTGCAACTAAGATTAAACAACGTGCACCTGTTGTCATATATAGAGTACCAGTCTTCTTGCCTCAGGCAATCATCATTGTGCCCTTTGAGATCTTCCAATCATCTCCATGGAAAGTCGTAGTGTATCCTTCGCCAGCTAACTGGCCTACGGATATTAAGTTCTTTCTCATGTCGGGAATATGTCTAATATCCTTCAGCTCCCATACTGCCTCGTTCAACTTAATTTTCACTACACCTTTGCCCACAATAGCACACAGTTGATCATCATCAATGTATACATATCCAAGATTTACGGGAACATGCTTCTCGAATAATTCTTTCTGAGAAGTAGAATGGAACGACGCTCCTGAATCTAAAACCCAAAATTCCTCCTTGCTTTCCAAAGAGCATATCAATGCGTCGTCTCCTCCTGGGGTGGAAGAGACATTCACCTCTATCTTCGCCTCCTTCTCCTTCTGTGCACACTTACACTGATTCTTATAATGCTCGATCTTTCCATAATTTCAACACTCGATAGCCTTCGAGCTGTTGCTTGGATTACTTGACTTGGACTTCCCGTCTTTTGATCTACCTCTGTAGTTTAATTTGTCTCATCCGTTCCCTCTGGTTGACTTTCTATCTTTTGACTCTGTATGCAATACTAAAGAGGTTGTAGCTTCATCTGACTCTCTTCGTCGGATCTCCTCACTAAGAACCAGATCACGAACGTCGTCGAACTTCAACTTATTGCTTCCCGATGAGATACTCACAGTCGTGACTATAGCATTCCAGCTTTCTGGTAGGGAAGACAAAAGGGTCAACGCTCAAACTTCCTCATCAAACTCAATTTCAACTGAACTCAATTGGGTTATGACCGTGTTGAGTTCATTGAGGTGTTGTGCTAATGACGCGCCTTCTGCCATTCTCAGGTTGAATAACCGCAGCTTCAAATGAACTTTGTTAGCGACTGATGGCTTCTCATACATATTTGAGAGTGCTGCCATAAGACCCGCTGTGGTCTTCTCCTTCGCTATGTTGAACACAACATTGTGGGTCAACGTCAATCTGATAACACTAAGGGCTTGTCTGTCTAGAAGGTTCCACTCATCCTCCTTCATAGACTCCGGTTTCTTCCCCGAGAGAGGTTGATACAGATTTTTTTGATATAGATAATCCTCTATCTGTATTTTCCAGAATCCAAAATATGTTCCATCAAACTTCTCAAGTCTCACTTTTCATTCATCAGTGGTCATGGCTCCCACTTGAATCTGACTTCCTTTAGATCATTTCACACTCTGATACTAGTTATTGGGAAATACCCGGGGCTACACTAAATCCCTAGAACAGCAAAAACATGGTATAGAGAAAAGTACAACAAGATTTATAAGATTCGACAAACTTGCCTACATCCTCGGGAGCCACACAATTAATTTCTTATTAATCAAAGAAATTATAATAAAAGAGCAGATCTAAAACTTAATATCTCTCAATAAATACAAATCAATGATGTAGCTATAATATTGATTCCCCCTCTGTAATTCCCCCTAAAAATTAACCTATTGAGAGAAGAAAAAAGATCCCCACTTTAATTCTCAAACCCTCTTCTCTTTTCTCCTCTTAAAATCCCCCTTCTTTTTGAGCGCTGGAGGAAAAAGGTCAGGAGAGAAGAAAGAGGATCGTCGCCGCCTGGGGAGAAATCACGAAGGAGCCAAAGGAGAAGCCACGGGGGCTAGGGCACAGGGTTTTCCTTTTATAAGGAAACCCTAGCTGAGCTGTCGACAGCCTGGATCCCACGTTCCAGCTCGCCTGCAGACCGCCCTCGCCTGCTCTACATTCGAGCTCGCCTGATGTCGACCACGAGCTCACCTGCAAACCCCGCTCAAGCTCGCCAACTGTTCGACCACGAGCTTGCCTGAGCTTCGACCACGAGCTCGCCTGAAGGAGTTTCTCGCCTGTAGCCAGCTTCCTCGACCTCACTTGCAGCCAGCCGCCTCGACCTTGCCGGCATCGAGCTCGCCCGCTCTTCGTCGATGACCTTACCTGATTTCGAGGTTTAGTCTTCACACCCAAATCCAAAAGATACTTAGCTCAATATGTTGAAAAACATGATGATTCATTATGTTAAAATACACACACACACACACACACACACACACATATATATATGGAGAAACTTGGTACCAAGTTCTTCCATTGAACTTGGTAGTAAGGTGGCCAAATCACCCCCTTACATCACGCCTCGAAAATGGAGCCTATTTTTAAAAGTAGGTGAGGCTCTCTCTTCGAGGCGTGATGTAGGGTGGGGATTTGTCCACCTCACTACCAAGTTCAATGGAGAAACTTGGTACCAAGGTTCTCCATATTTCTCA
>NC_033801.1:67144221-67151227 GCF_001876935.1 Asparagus officinalis | reverse complement strand
GGTCAACCGCGGCGGTCGACCGAACTGGAATTTTCCAGCTCCTCGAGATTTGCCTTTGTGCATGTTTTTGATTTTCCTCTTTCTCATTTACTGACTTGTTTATACTCAAAACACTTGTTAGTGTACTCATACACCATGAAATGATAT
Organism: Asparagus officinalis; assembly: GCF_001876935.1. Classification (NCBI taxonomy): domain Eukaryota; kingdom Viridiplantae; phylum Streptophyta; class Magnoliopsida; order Asparagales; family Asparagaceae; genus Asparagus; species Asparagus officinalis. The sequence goes on along the minus strand of NC_033801.1, from coordinate 67,151,080 downwards.
TTATCATAACAAATATCTACTTATTATAATTAATCACACATTAATTATATTATCATAAAATTTTGGGGTTTTAAAGTCTGTATACCTAGCTGGCATCCGTATGTCTCTCCTCTGTCTTCGAACCCTAATAGAATCCTGAACCTGAGCTATCGTTCCCTGATCCTGCTCAACTATACCTGTATCCTCCAAATCATCACCTTGTTCACTTGACATCAACTCAGTCGGTACTCTAATGAATACGGTCTCATCTGGACAATGTCGAGCTGCATTAATCTCCATCACCTGCGATGTCTCTAATGTCAGATCGCTCTCCACCTGATTAGAGCTGGGAAGCTTCAAGATTAAAGCCTCATCGAATGTGACGTCTCTACTCAGTACAATATTCTTATCAACTAGATGCTAAAGCTTGTATCCCTTGATACCACACTTAAATCCCATAAATATGGCCTTCCTAGCTCGAGGTTCTAATTTATCTATTCTAACATGATAAAATACAGGGCACCCAAATACTTTGAGCTGATCATAGTCATATGCTGGCTCTCTCGACCACATTTCCATAAGGGTTTTTTCCTTAATTGTAGATTAAGGCAGCCTATTAATGAGGTAACTTGCATAAGAAAGTGCATCAGCCCAAAAATCTTCTCCAAATAACTCTACGACAATAAACATCGGACCTTCTATAGCAAAAACTGATTCAACCTTTCTGCTACTCCATTCTGCTACGGTGTGTGACTAACTGTGAAGTACCTCTCTATGCCCTCTGTTCGCGGTGAAAATTGCCTTCATTGAATTCATTGTTATCTCAAGTAATTGCTTTTTGGTTACAAAAGATTCGGTCTTTTTTAGATCCGGTTACAACGAAATCAAAGAAAATAAAAGATTACAACTTTCTCCTTGTTTGTCGAACAAATCACGAGCTCCTGTTTTGCGGTCGCTCGCTTGTGTGGGTTCTTTTCCAACGTCGGGGTTAATCCATGGACCACCGCGCGATCTAGATCCGGTCGGATCTACACGATTTAACGGGTATTATTTCGCGAAGGAAATAATAGTCGGGGGGGGGGATTAATTCACCAAGGAAATAATCGCCCTTAATTCTCGGGATCAAAGGCCAAGCTTTGATCCGGAGTATGATCTCGTGTAGATCTCAGATCTGCTCTTTCTCTCTCTCGAACTCCTGCCTTTTGTGACGTGGATGCTCGCCAAGAATCAGATCTGAATGTTCAAGTCCTCAAGTCTTCAAAACTCCAAGCTCAAATCTCAATTCGGCAGAGTTTCGGCTCTCAAAGTTCTCACCTCTTAAAAATGAACCAAGGGGGCCTATTTATAGGCTCTCTGAACTGTGCCCGCGCACAGATCTGGGTCGGCCACCTATGGGTGGCCGGCACTACTTGTGGCGCGAGCCATCCCATAGGGTGGCTCGGCTTGGCCGAGCTCCCTTAGGCGTTGGGTTTCGTCGTTTCTTGGCGTTGTTATCCATTATTTTTTTTCGGTTCTGTCCGTGATCGTGACTTATGACTCATGATTTAGTTGAGGGTCTAACTTGGCAGTAAATCCGAATTCCTGATTTTGGCATAAATCCACTTCTGAGTTCAGAGTCCGAAACTGGATCTTTGATTCGATCGTGATTCGTCCGAGTCTGCCCTTGGTGGATGACTCGTTGACTCTTCGAACACTTGGCTTGATTCCACATGCGAATGGATGTATTCCGTTGCTTGCGTGCGATTCGTCAACCTCGTCGCCTCGTTGGTTCGTCGATTTGTGCCGAGCTGCGCTAAGGGACCTATAAGCAATTTTATATGCCTACAGATACCCCCTCCAAAGTATTTCAGCCTCGTTCTTTTCTAGAAGAGTCTTGAATACTTTGGATATGATTGTCCCAACCTTCAGTCGGTGTAACGGGACCCTGGAATGGCTTCTGTTCTTTGATTGTCCCAACCTTCAGTCGGTGTAACGGGACCCTGGAATGGCTTCTGTTCTTGATTCCTTCAATCCACCAGGCTATTCGGTGATTTGTCGAATGTCTGTAAGAGTTCCGGTGCTGCATTTATTGTCTGACCGTTGTCGGAATTTTAAACTTGAAGTCGATTCCTGATTTTCTAATCTTTAGCTGACCATCGATTGTTGGCGTTGAGTCTTCGTTTGCGACGTGTTGTCTGGCGTAGTGTTGTTGAGTTATCCTTAAGAATATTTATAAAAATATTCTCCAGAAACTTCTCAACCAAAAATGGGGAACAATTTATACTCATATACCTTATTGGAGTGATTTCTGTGCCCGAATGAGCTGAACCGGCTTGATAATGAGCCAAAAAAGGCAGTAATTAGGCTCAAAAAATCTTCTGATCCTTCCGAATGTGTGGGAGAGACAAGAATAAACCAAGGACTGAACCCTCGGTCGATTTGAAGTTGTTTCGATGCTCGCTTTGGATCTTTGACTGAGAAATCCCTCAAAACTTCCATATTTAGAATTTCTCTCAGGCCCCTCGAGCGCGTGGTCTGAGTCTCTTTCAAAATCTGATTTTTATTGGATCCACGAGCTTTTCCTCAGGTAAATCCTCAACTATTTTAGCATATTTTATGCTTAATTCAATTTATGAATTTGTGGGGTCGCATGCGAGGGTTAGGATTAAGATTTGGCGCCTCGAGTTCACCTTTCAGGGCGGGAGAATTGTAAAAAAGAGGAACTTTTTCTATATCTGATTCCTTAATTTATTTTGCAGGTCTCTATGTCTCGTATTACGAGAGGTCAATCCTCTACCGCGTCGGCTGATGGCGTGCCTCCCTCTTATGCTGGTGAGCTATTTTTGGAAATTTACAAATTAGTCTATTTTTTCTTAGAAATTTGCAAATTGGTCCTTTTTATCCCCATTTTGTTCTCCTTGGTGAGGCAATCGGGAAGAGCCTTGATTCTCCTTGGCGAGGATCGACGCTTTAAAGATATGTTTTGCTTGGTCAAAACCATATCTCAATATAAAGGGGGCGTTTTGACGCTGCATTGTGCCTTATAAGGCAGGGATATATTGTCGATATACCCTATCTTATAAGTGCATGATGTGGCCAAATCGTCTCACCCTTTATAAGGCAGTGACTCTATCTTACCTATTCGTAGGATGAGTTCAACTTTCTTTTATAATTGAGACTAACAAATGTTTAAATGTTTGCTTCCAGTGGAATATCCTTCTGGGGCGATCTCATCTCACGCAGTGTACGGGCGTCGTGGCGAGTATTATTCGACTTCCGAAGATTTTTCCCCTATACCAGTCACTCCTCAGTTTGCTTCGGGCACGTCGACAGAGGTTGCCCAAGTGGTGAAGGAAGGTGGACATCGAGCTCTTCGCCAGTTGATTACAGATGCGCCCCTCGTGAAGGATGCCAGTTCGATTCAGCCTCTCAGGAAGACTAACTTTTTATTTGGCGACTCTGCCAGAGATCCGGATGCAGTGTTTATTGATGCCGAGCAGTGGCTTCATAAAACTGGCAGTGGTTTCATATATTTGCCGAAGATTCCTCGGCATCGTTCGTTGACTGAGCTCAGGCGTCAGGCTGTGACACGGGAGATGTCGCGGCGCTTGACGGAGGAGCATGAGAGCGTTCACTGCGGCTACATCACTCATCAGGCAGCTCCTGGTTCGAGCAGGAGTCATATCACTGGATTGCATCCTGGAGTATTGGGGTTGGATGCACCGCCGCGTAACGATCTGCTTCTACTTTGAAGAATTGCCTCGCTGCTTTAGGACGGGAGATGCCTGCGCCACGTCACAGATTTTATGGTTGGGTCCATTCTTTGGACAAGCTTTGGTGGACTCGCATGACGAAGTATGTCTTGAGCCGATGGAGCGAGGAGTTGCACGCTTGTGGTCTGTATGCAGCCGTTCGTGCCACCATGTATAGTTTGCCTGTTAGCACGAAGCATTTCTTCGCTTTGTGTGAGCTCTATAACCCGGACTCGAACACTTTTCTGACCCGGCAAGGGGAGTTGGGCTTGTCCCTCCATGAGATGCACAGGATTTCTGGTTTGCCCATGGGACAGATGCTATATCAGGAATATTTTCCCTCCAACCAAGAATTAAGTCAGCTGAAGGATCGCATGTCCGACCGCTACGAGACTTTATGGGACCTCACATGTCACTATCATATCTCTTTGGCGCAGTCTGAACCTTTAGAGAAGAGGGCTAAATCCCATGTGAGCCAGAAACAGTTTGCGTCTTATTTGTTCAGAAATCTAGAGAACAATTCTGGTGAGGCTATTTGTGAGCTGGCGCCACTCACTCCTTCAGGGGTTAATAGTCTAATGAAGAAGGTTGATGCTCATTCCTATACCATTAGCAGTCCTGAGAGTGGTTTTCCTACAGGGACCAAGTTTAAATCATTCTTGTGGCATGCGACCGCACTGATTCGTCCGATGACTCTTCTCGCCGGTTACCTCGCTATCTGGTTAAAGAAATGCGTGGTCCCATATCAGTCTAGTGATATCTTGCCATTGGAGGTGCTCTACCCAGCGGTTGAGCTTGCCTACAAAAAGGAACTTTCGCTTCTTCCGGTGATGGTGGCTAACATTCATCGAGGGCTTCGACAGATTTCTAGTGCTTTTACACGGAAGGAAAGTGAATCACCGACTCAGATTCCTACTATTAAGGTGGAGCTTCCGTACACTTATTTGATGGCTTGGTTCGTCCTTCATCATTCTGATATGATGTCGGTACCGAACGCCACAGACCCCTCCGTTCCCCTACTATCCACGTCAGCAGCTTCGGACTCATGGAGGTTTGGTGGACGGTCTTCGTGCATGGTTGTGGACCGTGACGGGCTGCACTGGTGCTAAGTTTAGTCTCCCGAGTGTTGAGCGTCAGTTACAGCTCACTTTCTTAAGCTACAGGTGGTTGTTAGCAGCTAATAAAACTGTCCCCGTGAAGCCGATTGAAGAGTTAGTGGCCGAGGAAGCTTCTCAGGTTGATTCTCGTGTGATTCGGGACGGTGCTCGGTCACAGAGGGCGTGGGGCAAGACCCGCCGAATTGACGCAGAAGGAAATAAGGCCTTCAGTTCTGCTAGAGAGGCCTCAGGCGGATATCCTGAAGACTACGAGGAAGATTTCGAGCGAGGTTAGTCACCTATCTTCTCCCTCTGCATTTCAGAATTGTTAGTCCTGACCACTATCTGATGTTTCAGGGACAGCGACCGACAGTGAAGAAGAATTCCGTCCTTTTACTCGGGCAAGACCTTCAACTGTTGCTCCAGCTGCTAGGCGGAAGAAACTAGTCCGCAAGCCGCGTGCAGATCCGCGAGCATCTGACATGGATTTGGCTAGTGACGATTCTGCTAGAGATGGAGGTAACATCTACTCTATAGACCATTCTCTTGATCGTTTAGAATTTCAGGCTCATGCTTTTCCATTCTATACAGGAGAGCGCGAGGAAGGCGAGATGAGTATCGATCACGGTCCTCATGATTTTGTATCTTCTGGTGAGCCTGACTCACCGTACCAGGTAGAAAAGCCTGCAGAAGCTGCCGACGTTAGGGAGACTATCAATGTAGGACCCGATTCAGCGAATCCAGGTACATCTACCATTGACAATGTACCTTTTAGATGGCACACAAAGGAGTTGAACGATTCAGAATTCGTGCATTTCCTAATTGTCTCTATGCTTCTTGTTCTTTTAGATAAATTGCAGGAGGCAAACGTGGATCTTGGGAATAGAGAGGCTGACGCACCCATAAGAGGTAACTCATTTCTATTGGTTGTAGTCTCTTTATTCTCCTTTCGTACTTATATTCTCTTGTGTCAGATTTCTCGACTGATGATTTTGACGAGGAAGGTTTGCTTGTGGACACTCCTATGCTCCATTTTATGTATGGTTCTCCTCAAATTGATGACCAGTTGCCTGAAGATGCATTTCCTGAGTCTACGCTCCCTAAGAATCCCGAGGATGGTTTTTCTGAAGGTACGTAGCTCTTCTCAAGTTAATTATAGGACCAGTCAATCTTTTGACTAATGCAACTATAATATGATGCATCTGAGAATTCTATTTTGTATTTGACAGGAGCTTTTGTCGAGACTGATCCTGTTAAGCCGGCTGTGAGAACACCAGCTGATACATCCACAGCCGTTACACCTCCACTACCCCTAGTGACTCAAGGGGAAGGAGGTATAAATTAAGCAACTGAGAAATGTCATTTATTTCCTCATTAAGGCTTTTGACGGATTTCTCCTTTTTGTGTAGGGCTTTCTTCTCGGCTTCACGTCCTTGTGAAGGAGTTATTATCAGACAGCGACCCAGAGAAGATTGTCATCTGCATAGAGATCCGTTCCTTCTTCTCCTTTGTGAATGCTATGATTGGCAAACTCTTCCACGGCGGACTTTCCCTTCACCAGTTTAAGCCATTCCTTGATCTTAAGATAAATTCAATAAAGGATGCAGGGTACCCGGATCTGGCGAAGGCTATTGTCGACATTCAGGTGCAGTGGGACCGGGTAGATCGAGTTGAGGCTAACCTTGCTATTAAGTCATCCTCACTTGACGAGCTTGATTCTTCCATTGCTTCTTGTGAGACCCAGATAGACCAGCTCCGAAGAGAACTCCGTGAGAAAGAGGAGACTTTGAGTATTCTTCAGATGACGAAGATACAGGATCAACAAGCCCACACTGCTTTATCTGAGGAGTTGAAATCTTTGAAGCAGAAGCTGACCGAGACGGAGGAGGTTGCTACGAAGACTTTAGCCATCAACGAGGAGTCCATCAGAGCTGAGCTGAGGTAAGCTTATGACGAGAAGCTGTCTAAGCTTAATCAGCAGATTTTTGGCCATGTTTTTGATGTATGATTTCATTTGCTGAATGTTTTGACTTTTGGTCCTTTTAGTGGAAC
>NC_033801.1:67057879-67143221 GCF_001876935.1 Asparagus officinalis | reverse complement strand
CGAACTTATAGCGACGGCAAATTCCGTCGCTAAATATCCGTAGGCAATAATCCATTTTCTAGTAGTGTGTGGTGAGAGACGAGATCGTCCTAAGAGGAGTGGGTAGGTGGTAATGTCTAGAGGTAGGTTGTAGTTCCTAACACTTGAGGGAGACACGGGCTAGAGACCAATACTTAGATGGTGTAAAATGTGATTGCAAGAGTGTGAATTGTAAAGTTTTTAGTGAACTAGAAAACCATAGTATAAGGTGTAAACATTATTCGGGTGAGCGTAGAAAACCCGGTTGTGATAGTGGAAATCTCCTCGAGGTGAGGAGCGGAGATGTAGGTTGTGGGGACCGAACTCTATGATCATATCATGTGTTTGTGTTTGTCATTTGCGCACTATCACTTGTTTAATTACACTTGTTCATATATCCTTGCATATATCAAATTGAATATTAATATTGTTAGGATATATTTGTTAACTAATTTTAATCGGCATTGATATCTAATAAGATTAGCAATAACCCTATTCACACCCTCTAGGATACTTTCATCTATGTTTTGGGACCTTTGTAACACCTTTCATGATGATATATATATGTGTCCTCTTGGGTCATGTTGAGTGTGAGTTGTGATTAGTATTTTTTATATATCTGTGTATGTTTGCTCACATATAGTTGCCTTATTATTTTTTGATACATGCTTTGAGGTTTTTTGATAGGGGGAGCTTTCCCTATCTGTTTATACTCACCATGCTTACATGTAGGGGATTTTCGCTCTCTTTTTCTTATTGTTGCCCCCGTTTTGATGTTGCCAAAGGGGGAGAAAAAGTGTATTGTGGGTATCTCGTTTTCACTTGTTGAGTATCATGCTTTTGCTTACTATTGATATTCATTCTAGTTCCTACGGCTTTTTTACTTATCATCTATGTAAAAATGGTCAGCCAAAATGATTAATTTGAATGAAACTTGAATTCTTAGTTCTTATTAATCATTCAAGAAACAAAAGAAGGGATTCAAACTCTAAGTCTTAAATGAAATGATTGGGCTGGAATCAAAAGTATCTTATTAAGTATTTAATCTGGTGTGGTAGAAAGAACTATAGTTGTGTTTTTTATACTCATTGTGTAGATTATTTGTCATCATCAAAAAGGAAGAGATTGTTAGGTCTCATGTTTATGAGCCTATTGTCTAATTTATTTTTGATGATTAACAAACAATTCCTAATATTATTTTCTAGTATTTGTGTTTGCTCACTAAGTATTCTAGACCATCATTTAATATTGGAGGTTGGATGGATTTGCACTTTAACGATGATATCCTATTGGAGGTTGGAGGAAATTGGAATGAAGCTTTTGCCATTCAAGTCAAAGACACACTATCGCGCTTCATCCCTGCTACCAAGATCAAGCTTCATGAAGATTCTCAATTTGGGTACAGTGTCTGTAGTTTAGGTCTTTTACTTCATGTGTTTATAGTTAGAGCTCAAACCATACACATTATTTCAAAATAATTTAAAAGTATCTCCTTTAATTCATTTAAATAGTACCATTAAGTCTATAATTCCTAGTACTATTTTACATCTTTTCTAAATTCTATTAATCTATTTAAAAGTATCTCAAAACTTGTTAAATACTTGATTCTATTAATCTATGAAATCATATTTAATGATTTCGTATGTTTTACAAAGTAATAAGTCTTCACAAATTGGAAGTGCTATTTTAGAAATTCCTCTTCTAACATGTTTATTTTCATATGTATAAATGTTTTTCTCAAATTTCACAATTTTTAGAGTTTTTCAACTATTTTCTTTTTTTTCTTTTATTGACTGCTAAAATAGTCAACCAGTCGACTAGCTATTTAAATCGGTCGACCGAACTGTCTTTTCAATCGACCGACCAAGTTTTTCAGTCGACTTGCCAGAAGCTGTTTTTTTATAGCAATTGCTATTTCTATCAACCAATCGACCGACTGATTGAATCGGTCGACCTAACGGTAACTCGGTCGACAGATCATGTTTTTCAGTCGACTGATCAGTGCCTGCTTTACAATAACAGCTAGTTTGACTTGAGGTTGATTTGATTTGTTTTTAAATAATTTCAGCAGATTTTATTTGATCTGGTTGAGAGGCTATAAATAGTCCTCAAGAACCATTTGAAAATACAAATGAGACAAGAGAGAAGTTTTTGCCATTGTGAAAAAGGATCAAGTGCTTTTGAGTTTGATTCCATTTTACTCATTGTTTACACACCCACCCACTTGAGCTTTAGTATTTCACATCTAGTATAATTGGATGGTGAGAATGATTCATTGAGAGAGATTTATATTTCGTTCTCATCTGTTTAGAGAACAAAATTCCTTATTAGCACTTATTGTTTAAATACGTTGTAATACACAAGGATACTTAGAGGAGTTGTTGGGAAAGACCGGGGTTAATTCCAAGAGGAGTGGTTTGGTTGTAAATCCTAGTGAGAGGTTGTAATTCTAAACACTTGATGTAGTTGACACGGGTAGTCCAACACTTAGAGAAGTGTTGGTTTGTGTGATTGACATCGTGTGCATTGTAAAAGTTATCGATGAACTTTGGAAACCGTATTGTGTAGTTCTTGAGTGATAGTAGAGATTTTCTCGAGGTGAGGATCGGAGACGTAGGTCAAGGGTTGACCGAACTTCGTGATCATATCTTGTGTTTGCGAATGTCTTTGGCGCACTATTTTACTTTACATATTGTGCTTGTTTTTATATCGTCTATTGTCTCATTGTTTATCCTTGCATATATTTTTGTATATCATATTGCTAGGATATTGCTTTATAAAGTTTTAATTTGGCATCGTAATCGGATTAGATTAGCTTTACCCTATTCACTCCCCCTCTAGGGTAATTTCATTTGTTTCTGCTTTTAGGGGGGTGCTTTTAGAAGCAACCTCAAGGTGCTTATTGTTCGCGGGAAAAATTGTTGCTTTCATTGAAGTCATTGCACTCTTTGGTAACAGTTTATCGGTTACAGAAAGATCCGGTCTTTTTATAAGATCCGGTTATAACGAGATCAAAAGAAAAAGAAAAAGTTACAATCTTCCTTGTTTGTCGAACGAATCACGAGCTCCTGTTTTGCGGTCACTCGCTTTTGTGGGTTCTTTGCCTGCGCCGGGGTTAATTCGTGGACTACCGCGCGATCTAGATCCGGTAGGATCTACACGGTATAGCGGGTGTTATCTCACGAAGGAAATAACAGCCGGGGGTACTATTTCACCAAGGAAATAGTAGCCTTCTCGGGATCAAAAACCAAGTTTTGATCCGGAGTATTACCGTGTGGATCTCAGATCTGATCTTCCTCTCTCGAAATCCTGCCTTTTCTTGGGTGATTTGGTTTTGGCCGGGTGTTCGCCGTTGTGTCCGTTGTCCGGTTTTGCGGTTTATCCGAGTTTCGTTGTTGATCTGAACTCTGATTTGGCAGTCCGGATCCCGATTTGGCAGTAAACCCGCTTCGGTATTCGAGTTCGAATCCGTTATACAGTTGGATGACTCGTTGACTCACCGAACTGCTAGCTTGATTCCGCACGCGAGTGGATTTATTCCGTTGTTTGCGTGCGGTTCGTTAGCCTCGTCGCCTCGTTAATCCGCTTTGCCGCGTGTCACTTGGCTTCGGTGTTGTGGTCCAACGATCGTGTTTGGATATATCGCCCGATGGTTCGTTGGTTTGTTGAATCACCGTGCCGAGCTGTGTCAAGGGACCTATAAGCAGTTTTATACGCCTACACTTATAAAAGCAGCTTTTGCCTTTTTTTAGTTTATAGAAAAAATATACGTTTTATCTTTCAACAGTAATCATTAAGCACAATTCTATCAAACACATTAGCTACTTTTTATGCTATTTTTAATATTTCATTATCAAATAGCTATTTTAGTAATCTATATAAATTTCTTCTATAATATGTTTTTATAAGTAACTTATTATAATTTTTAGTAATACCAAATTAGCCCCTTAGTGTGCATGGAGCCCACTCACTCTCCTCACTCTCTCTCTCTCTCTCTCTCTCTCTCTCTCTCTCTCATTTTTTTATTTTTTATTTTATGGTTTGATGAGGGACCTTGCTCAAAATCCGTCGGACTATGGTATCAAACCTGGGTCATGGCTAAGGGGCACCCCCTAACATACGTCTTAATTATTCTGGGAAAGTAAATTTCTGTTGGTGCTCCTAAAGAGATTTGAACCTGAGATTTTAGAGTACTATTCATAGGTAGCTTACCAACTCAGTTAGCTCTCTTATATTCTTTCTCTTTAATTGTTAATCATTATCCTTTGGATAATAATTAGCAAATACTTTTTTTATATTAGTAATCAAATAATTTTTCAAAACGTCAAATATTTGATATCAGTAGAAAAACAAAAAATTAGAAGGACAAGCAGGTTTCAAGGAAAACATCAATAAAGCCTAGAGTTATTTGCTCCTTTGCACACCAAAGTTCACAACTGAAAGCACCCTAGAGGGTGGGGTGGGGGTGGGGGTGAATAGGGTTTATGCTAATCTATTCTGATATTAGTATTAATTAAAAACTAATTAACAATATCCTAACAATTATGATGTACAACAAGATATATGAGAAAGGATATGCAATATAAACAAGGGTGATATAAACATGCAACGATGGCGATATGAAAATATACAAGAATAAATGCGCCAAAGCCAAACTCAAACACAAGAAAATAATCACGGAGTTTGGTCCTTCCGACCTACGTCTCCGCTCCCAACTCCCGGGGAGAATCCACCACACAATTAGGTTTTCAACGTTCACCCAAAAACGTTTACACGTCACAAGTTCGGTTTTCTAGCTCACCGAAAACTATCACAATACACGCTCTTGCAATCACACTCTACACCCTCTAAGTATTGGTCTCTAGCCCGTGTCCTTCCTCAAGTGTTCGGATTTACGATCTCTCTCTAGGCTTTACTACCGACACCACTCCTCTTGGAACCGACCCTGTCTCTCACCACAAACTTCTCTTGGTGTATAAGTGTATTACAAAGTGATCTCACAAATTAAGCATAAAATACAAAATGATTTGTTCTCTATAATGGATTAGAACAAATTGTAAGCTCACTCTCTATGTCACACAATCTCACAACCCCAATTATACTATGTATGAAAATACAATAAGGTTAATAGGTTGTGTGTGTAAACAAAGAGTAAAAATCAAACTAAACTCAATATGAAAATCTAGCTTATAGAAATGATAAACAAAACAAAATAAATACAAAGCTAGAATTGAGTTTAGAAAAACTTCTCTATAAATCAAGAGTGAAAGAGATGAGATGAAAGTCCAAACACGAATGGATGATCTCTTCTTCCTCTTGTGAAAATTTCTTCACAAACAAAACTTGTAAACACACAAACACGAATGGATGATCTCTTCTTCCTCTTGTGAAAATTTCTTCACAAACAAAACTTGTAAACACACTTAAACAAACTTTAGTGATCTCTTCTTCCTCTTGTGAAAATTTCTTCACAAACAAAACTTGTAAACACACTTAAACAAACTTTAGGCACAAACTTGTTTAAAAACTCTATTGATTACCCTCAGAAGTTAAAGGGTATTGGGTATATATAGGATCATAGAACAAGCTCCAAAACCAACAAAAAGCCAAAAAAAAGACAAAAAAACAGAAACCTAAAAATCTAGAAAAACTAACCGTTAGAGGCCGTCGGTCGACTGATGAACAATATCAGTTGATTGATGAGCTGACCGTTATAGGCAACTCACAGCTCATCGGTCGACTGAAGACCTCATCAGTCGACTGGTAAACTTATTAGTCGACTGATAGTTTATCAGTCACAAAAAAAATGAACTTTTGCATTTCTAGATGAGTTCATCAGTCGACTTATAAAATCCATCAGTCGACCGATAACAGGTTATCAGCCAGAAACAAACAGTAAATCTGATTTTCAAACCTTTTTTAAAAATAGCAAATAAATTCCAAAAAATATAAAACTTTAGGGAATGCTTGTAAACATAAAAATGAACATGTTATAAAAAGAATTTTTAGAATTGCACTTCCCAAAAGTGAAAACTTTATGTTTTGCAAAAATGTCCAAAACATGAAAACTTGATATACTTGAAATTTGATGTTTTGACATAAACCAAGTTTTGAAACTTTGTAAAATGATTCTATATACTTAATAAAAGATATAAACTATAGTTGTTAAGTCTATAAACCAAAAACATAACATTTTTCAAAATACAATAGAATATGAAACATATGAATATGTGTATGAATGTATATTTGTTTCATATTTATATAAACTTGAAAACTATAAAACCAAAACGTGTATGTGTGTATATGATTGAGCTTAAAGTATCTACACACAAAGTATAAACCTAAAACTAAATTATCCAAGCTATCTTGATCTTCAATAAGCTCGACTTGGTTGTAGATGAAGCTTGATTTTCAATTTGACTTGAATTGTATTGCTTCACTCCACTATTTCCGCCAACCTCCATTTGATATGATCGTTATGACGCAATTCCATCCAACCTCCAACAGATTGTTTGTCTAGAATAAATACAAAAACACAAATATTAGACAAACAATATTAGTCATAAATTGTTTGTTAAAACATCATTAAAACATAAAGGCCAACAATAACTTGTTTTAATCCTAACATCCCAAAGTTTCTTTAACACTTTAATACCCTAAGGTGTGCTCAACAACTCATAAAAATTGGGTCATGCTCAATTCTTCAACTGGTTTTGACAACAACTTGTTTAGTTGTGGACCAGCTCACCCTAGTCTACAATTAAACCAATTTAGAGGCCTAAAAATAAATTAAAATAAATTGTGCTATTGCGAACTCAGTCTTTTTCAATTACATAAACACTCTAAAATTGGACCATGTTCAAATTAGATCTAGTTTTAAAGAGTTGCCAAACTAATCCTAGAGCTTCACAAGCACACGAACAATTTTAAACGAGGAAATAAACGATAGTGAAAAGTGCATACTACAATTAGATGTCAATGAAACTTCTGCATACGACTGTCTCAAACAATTATTTTAGTATACTTAAATGACAATGAAAATTTGGGGTATCAAAGAATCAGAAGTGCAGACAATCATAAGCTTGTAAAATATCAAGGATGTATATGCAAAATATAACATAACTCTAATTCTTTAAACGTTATTTATATGTTAGTCCTAAAATTCTTAAAAAGTTCCATATTAGCTCCTCAAATCTTTGAAATTGCTCACGCGTATCTCAAATCTCATGAGGGCTTGCAACATGATGCCTCGGACTAAAAATACTCCTCAGTTAATATTTTTTAAATATAAAAAAATTTGAAAGACATACACTAGCTAATAGGATCTCTACATCCTGAATTCTGAAGGATGCCTACAACTCACCTTCATTCATCCTATGGGTCATATGAATGATATTAGTTAAATCATATAACAAAATTTCTAGGTGTGGAGGCCATCGGATATATGAATCTTATTCATTCATTTAATTATTCGTAAGCACTCTCTACAGTCTAGAATGTAAATGTCTCTATATGAGGGGTTATTTCGGTCATCAAGGCATAAAGTTGGAAGACCTTAGGATTTGAGGCACACCTCTCCAATTTCCAAGATGTTAGGGGCTAACATCTAAATAATCCATTATTTAAAGTAAATTAGGGTCCCACAAACAATACATACACGCTCCCACGACCCCCTAAAACGCCTTAATAACCCGTGACCTGCCGTCAGCCGTCAACCCAAGAACAATCTAGGTTAGGGTTTCTCTTCTAATACCCTACTACATAACCAGCCATGGCGTCCTCCGAGAGGCGGCGGCGGATTCAGGGGAGCGCGGTCGGCGCGCCCGTGATGATCAGTAGGTGGCGGCAGGCCCGGTGCGGCGGGCGGACGTGGCGCGTTACAGGACGAGGCCCGACCACGGCAAGTCGTAGGTCGATCTCGAAACCCTAGCTTCCTTTTTTAGAAATTTTATTCTAGCCCTAATTTTCTCTTTGTTTATGTTTTGGGCTGTAGAGGTTTCTTCGTTTCTTCATGCTTGTGAGGGCGATGCTGTGACGAAATTGACGAATGAGAAGATACCGTACTTCAATGCTCCGATTTATTTGCAGAACAAGACTCAGATTGGGAAAGTCGATGAGATCTTTGGACCCATTAATGAATCGGTGAGCTTTTCTAAGTTCCCCCCTATTGCTATCGGAGATAAGTGCATATTATTATCTCTGATTTTGGGGAAATTGGTAGTTGGGATTTATGGGTTTTAGCTGATCAGTAACTTCAGAATAAAATTTTGATGTAAATGTTGGTTTTAGTTATGAAAAAGCCTTCTGTTATGACATTAGCAGATACCTCCTAATATTTCTATGGTTTAATTTGCTGTTGATAGACAGTTCTATATTATCTAATTTTTGTCCATTAGATTATTGTAAAATATAGCTTTTCTGTTTGTATGGCATTTTGGAGTGGAAAGGTGGATTATCTGTGTTATGTTCTTTTTTTTACTTAATGCAGTAAATGTTTCGTGTTGCTTTTAATACTAGTTGAAATTTTGTGCTCCAGTTTTTAATATACTCAAAACCAACATTTGGAATAAATTAGTATTTTAATTATATTATCTTTTTTGCCATTTCAGTTATTCTCAATCAAAATGATGGAAGGTATCATTGCAGCCTCGTACACTGCAGGGGATAAATTTTATATTGACCCTGCGAAGCTTCTGCCTCTTGCCAGATTTCTCCCACAGCCAAAGTATGACGTTTCTCTTCTCATCGCTTTGCATGTAGAGTTCTGTTATGCTTTTCTGATGCTACTTAAGTTTTCTGAATTGAGGTCAAAATGTAGCATGCTTATGTTTCAACCGTCTTTGAAATTAAATATTGCACTTTGATGACTAATTTTCTTGAAACTCAGATCCTACCTTTTATTGGTCTATGATATTTGTATGTCATTACCATTTTTCAAAAAAAGCCATTTGTGTGGCTGCCTAGGCGGTGCCCAGGCCTCCTTGGCTTCTTTTTCACCTGCAAACAGGCTTATGGGAAGTCTTGAGCGGGTTGCACTATAACACATTAAAAATATTATGGCTTCAGAGGAATAGTGGATGTTTTTTTGGTATGGGTTAAACTTAATTCTGAAACAGCGATAAGAACAGGGTATAGGGCAATTGAAAAATTTTAAATCCTCCAATTTTTTTTCTCTTGTTGCGGTGAAAAATCCAATTAATTTCTGACGTTGTAGTATGATACAGTTATCCATTGTTAGGAATTGCTCTCTAATTAGCTAAATGCCATGGCTCATGGTGTAACTATTCTTTGTTTAACGAATTATATATAACTAAAGTTATTGCATTATAATCATACTGGAAACTCGGAACTATTTTCTTTGTTTGCTTTGTCTAAGACTTGTTGTACTTCATTATTTGTTTTTGGATTTTTGTTAATCCTTGAGAACGTATGATTTGCGAAGAATATAGTGAATGTGGAGCGAGATATGTAATTTGTGATTTATATTTGAACATTACTGTGGTGGTTATCAGCAAAGTAATATGTTGTTTTACTATTTACAATTTATTAAAATATTTTATTTTTTTATATTTGAAATATCATGCTTCTATTTTGTAAAATAATTATTTACTTTTTTTTCTTCATTTGAAATTAAACAAAAAAAGACCCAAAACACGTGTCCTTAATATGTGTCATGCTATATGCCCTTTAACCTAATCAGAGACAGTTTTACTTTATCCGTTATTACTTTCTTGGTGTATATATGTATGAAAAAAAGGTGAGGTAACATGGCATTTTACTACATGAGCTAGAACTAGTGGTAAACACCATCTTTCCAGTAACATCTATCTAGTGATAGGTCATTTAGTGAGATTAGGTATGAAGAGGGAGAGAAATGTCAAGGCTTACATACTTTGACTTGATGAACAGGGTGACCCTCACCAATAGTCTGCCTTTTGGTAGGTTATCAAGCAAAATGGCAAGCTGCCGCATACCCATTTTTTCTCTAGAGACGCACTTACAAATAGTCAATATATAAAGATTTTAACGCTGTCACGCATGGGACATATTTGAATCTTGAACTGAAGCAAGTTTCCATTCATCCTAATCATACGGTTGGCAGTAAACTACCATGGACTACAAAACACACTTATTTTATTTTTATTTTATAATTCAGCTAGATTCTTTCTAATATGTCATACTATTTGAGTCCCTCAATGACTGGATCTTGTCCTGATTGCTTGTAATAGAAGCTTGTTTTACAACTTATGGTGCACATGATGTCTTTTACACTTGATCTCTGAACTTCTACAGGTAAGTTCATATGTTGACAAGGTTATTGCTGATGCACCTATTTAGTAAATTACAATGGGTTTTTTATTTTCTTTTTTTCTCTTTTCAACCTTCCACTAATCTGCTATCTAGGACAATAATTTATTATCCTGTAGCTTATTGCTCATATCCATGACTATATTATTATTATTTGTTGGTTCTGTTTTTTCTCATTTTCAAAGTGTGGCTTGTTTCTATTTTATTTTTTATGCTTATACTGTGTCAGGTAGGATAAATCCATTCTCTATAGGCATCTTAAAATTCTCGTCTCAAATTGGTTTTACTTTATCGGTTTAGAGGTTTGCTCCTGCACGACTAGAGTTGGATCTTAACGGTGACAATTGTCGGAACTTATCATCAAAATTTTTTCGTCTCATGGGGTTTGAGTTGTGTTCTTTACCTGAACACTAGATTGACAGAGGGCTGTGGCAATTATGGATTAAAGGCCACACAATTACAATATGTATTATGCTTTATGGTCATTAGCATTGCATATGTATCAAATATATAAGACATACTAGTTTTGATATACAAGACATCTATTTAGGAATGAGCAAGAGCTTTGACCTTGGGTGATTTGGTACGAATTGGAAAAGCTTGAAATCAAGGTCCACACATGGTGCCATTTTAAGATGAAAATTATCTCTTCACCACTTTGTTATCATCTGTTTCCCTTTTTTGGCTCAATTTCTAGTTGACAATTGGTTTCTCTGTAGCAATGAACCTAGCAGAACAGTAGAAAGCAGGTAATGCCAGGTTTAAGAGACTTGGATATAATAAGATATGGACTGCTGTATATAGAAATGAAAAATAGACAACAAAATGGATTTAAATCACTCTTGTTGGTTACTATTTTTATTTTCCCCTTCTAATTTTCATTGAGTTTTAAAGTCGATGCATCGCAGGGAGGGTAATTTTATCACAATTTCAACGCGGAATAGGAAATTGAAGGGGAAATTGAGTTTAGGAAACTAGCGTGGTGGAACGATTTACTCTCTTTGCTCGCGAGTTCCTCATAGTTGATGTTAGCCCTTAGGGTGTTGTGCAATTTGAAGCCTTATTGAGGTTCATAGAATTGTTTATCTAATTCCATTTGTTTCTTTACTTTTAAATCCTCCAATATCATAGAGCATAAGGCAGATCTTTATGGAGATAAAAATTTCTCTAATTCATACACGTGTCATACTCCATCCTATGGTGTCTTGACTTCAAAAAGTAGCGTTACAATAAATGGGATATACGAGTAATATTTTAATTTTTTTTAAATTTGATGCCTTGGTTGCAGGGGGCAAGCTCAGGCTGGCGGTAGAGGTGGAGGACGTGGTGGAAGAGGCGGCGGTCGTGGCGGCGGTCGCGGTGGAGGATTCCGTGGAAGAGGAGCTCCACGGGGTGGCAGAGGACCCCCGAGAGGTGGTCGTGGTGGTGGACGTGGTGGCGGTTTTAGAGGCCGAGGAAGATTTTAGTGCACCTTTTTTTTTTCAATCCTCCAAGTGATGTTATCTAGGCAAGACTGTTATCAAGTTGTTTGTTTTCTGGAGCCAGTTTAAGCGATTTTGTTATCTATCTTGGCATTGATATGTTCTCTCCAAGCATTGCTCTGGTGACATGGTATTTCGTTTATTAACGCTCTATTATTGGTGCAAACTTGTCTCAAGAGACATCATGGAGGGCAGCATTTCTCGTCACAGCATCCATCAACGAAGTATCCTGCATGTTAGTGGGGTAGCGTGAACCCTTCACTTGGCGATGGTTGAATCTACGCCTTCCGATAGTAATCAAACGGATGGCGTTGACGTTTAACCATCCCAAATCAAGGGATCCCGTTCGCACGTGAGATGTTTAGGCGAAATTCATGTTCTTGTCAACTGTCTGTGCGCATCAAATGTTACCTTTTGTTGTTGTTTGCTGCGGTGGAAATTGTAGGTGCAACGGACGGAGAACTTCGAACTTCTTTGCACGTTAAGTTCAATTTTCTCACCTTATTAGTGTGTTCTTTCACTCTACTTTCCTTGAGTACCACGCAATTTTGACATCCTATTTGAATTATTCTTAGGCTCTGCTTGTTTTCTTTAATATAGTGATATACTACTTTAAAATAGTCGAGACCTACCTCGTTAGGTTATTAGGTTACGTTTGTTTTTTTATCTGGTCCGCACTATTTGTGTGTAGGAACTACTTAATACCCACCAAGAGGGCTAAACTAAACCCACCCCGCTCCTTACCTTTATAATCTAGGTACTAATCTTCCAAGGGGATTAAGATTTACTCGACATAATTGCCCTTTTCTTTTATTTTTTTAAGTGAGCTTTTTCATTATTTTTCCCCTCCGTTTTCTTTTTCGGAAGTAGGAAAAAAGACACTCCCACTCCCGGGGAAAAAAATCACGAGTAGCATAAAACAAAAAAACGTGGGAACAAATTTTTGGGATCAACTTTAGGAAAATATCAAATACATTAATGTTTGCTTGCTTAGCTATTGAACCGGACATGGCGAACCACATTATTGATGCTATGTCCATAGTGCGTTTAATGCTCATGATAAAAATGTATAGAGTAGACATTGAACAAAGTGCTCGCTAACTTTGAACTTTCAAATTCGACAATACATCAAATTGATGACATGTTTTGGAAAATTTCAATTCATGTTCGTCATAATAGGTATACTACAATATGTCTATTTTTCACGCACAAATTAAAAAAAATTACTAAACGAGTGATTTTGACTATAATATTAAAGCGAACATTCATAATCCCCCCTAAATTCAAACACCAATGGAGATAAATTTAAGCTAGTGCGAATATTAATCCATATAATAACAAATATTACACTAGACTAAAATAATCCAATGATAACAAAATCCGAGGACTAGAGTCCGAAGATTATACTGCCCCTAGTCCGGAGATAAAAAAAAAAAAAACAAACATGGCCTTAAAGATAAGTACCCTTCATGTGTCATAGTAACTTCTTTGAGTTTGTAGTGGAAGTATTAGAAATAGCATGTCGCTAATGGAAACTAATCCAGAATATTAAATCTCACTCAAGTTTCCTAATTCAATTCTATTTTTAAACTCATAAGGCTATATATATACATACAAGGTCCATAGAAAGATAAAACATTAAGATTTTCATATTTTTGAGCTAGATTTCAATAAACCAATTGTTCCACAAAACTAGCACCAAAAGCTAAAGAAGCAAGGATCCACAGAAGGAATTTGATCGCAAGAGGATCATACATTCACATGGGATGTTCGCTTCTCAACATACCATCATCCCATGTGAATTTTATTATTATTATTATTGTGAGAAGCTCCTTTTCCTGGATCCGTGTATGTGAGGGAGAATCCTTGCAGTAAAATCCCGAAAACTCAAAATAATCCCCATATGTATTATGAAGTTAAGAGTCCGAGAGAATATGACAATGTAATACAAATTCGCAGAATTGCAACAACCCCATAATCATCATACATGCATAATATAAATAGGTACATAGTCAGGACTAACTCTGGCAGTCCAAACTGGTAAATTAACGTACCTTTCTTTTACCTAATTCAAGAAGAAAACTCAATATTCTCTACTTGCGGTTTACACGACTGTCTGTATGTTTTTTTTTTCAAACCACAAATCTTATTGACATTTTCGTATAGTTTCCCTAATATTTCATCTATTAAGAAGACTATCACTACGTTCTAACAAAATTAGGAACGTTTATTACCGTTTCAGTAAATGCGCGAAACATTAGTTGACTGCACCGAGTTCAACATGACACACGTATCAATCCAGATCACACCAGTGTTTGAAGATCAATACATCATCATGTGACCACTTGAATAACAACTTTAGAATCTCCCTTTATGCAGCTTTCCTTTTGTTTGGATTGAGGGGAATGAGGGTGAAGGGAAGTTAGGGGAACCATTCACCTCCATTCACCTTGTTTGGGAACACTTAGGAGGTGAAGTTAATTCACCTACATTCACCTTGGTTCACCCCCTAATAGTATAAAAATTGTTACCCCCCAAATTGGGGTGTAACCAAGGGGAAGAGAATTCCCTTCCCTTCCCTTCCTTTCCCTTCCCTTCCCTTCACTCGGTTTCCCTTAACTTCCCTTCACCCCCTACGAATCCAAACAGGCCCTTAGGTAACTTAGAATAAATCCCAAAAACTCCATTCAATAGCTCTTGCGGTGAAGGTAGTACTACCAAGATAGATGCCCTTTTCTAACACCAAATTTTCATGGTAGTCCCTAACAAGGACAATTTTTTTAAAAACAACCTGTGTAGAAGCTTAATCTCAGAAAACGACTTATTTAGAAATTATTTACCAAATTCGACCCAGTTTCAGCCAGTTGGCTGAAACTGGGTCTAATTTGGTGAAAATAATTACAAAAATTCATGGGACATCAAGTCCCGTGAAGTTTAAGCGCCAGGTAATCAAGTTTAAGACGGGTTTAAACTTCATGGGTCTTGAAGTCCCGTGAAGTTTTGTAGTTTTTTTCACCAATTGAACCGGCAAAGTTCAATTTCGTACCGTCAAAGTTCATTTCGTACCGTCCCTCATTTTAGAGAGCTCTCATTTGACAAGTTACTAAGAACACGTTGTTTTGATCTATATATCACGCAGTATTTAGCCGTCTCTTATATCCCATTGCTTAGCAGCTCCCCATTTGACTGCAACAGCTCGGTGTCCGTTGATTTCGTAAACAAGTAGACGAAGAACTTTTTTTTTTTTTTTGAGATAAAAAGTACAAGTTTGTAAGGTAACCCAAGACTAGAACATGCCTAAATAGTAAAGAGGAGGTTTACACGAGTCAATTCTTGAATGGAGTTTGGGCACAAAAGTGGGTGTACTGTATTTATCCTCTCGACTGAAACCTTCCCAATAAAAAAAAAAAAAACAAGAAAGGAAAATGGAAAATCCTTGCTTCGGATAATTAGGACCACTTCTTTAATGGATATGTGCCAAAATATTTAAAAAATAAAAAATTATAAAAGAGAAAAGTTCGAAGAGATAGAACAGAAGAGAGGAGAAAAATAAAAGAGTTTATTATGTGAAGAGTGGGTCTTTTATCTTTTTTGGGGGGAGGTTTTTGGCTTCAAGGCGAGCCATTTAAAGTTGCTCACCTTTTATTGCCTCTCGATTGACAATGCCCTTTGCTCTTCATCCTTCATCGCTCGTGGGTTTCCTTCTCTCTCTCTCTCTCTTATTACAGTTGAACTGAAAAATGAGGTAAAGGACCTCTTTGTCCCAATCTGAATCTGTAGTTTTTTACCCACCCCCCACTTTCTTTAATGTTAAAAGATTGCCTGCTTCTTTTCATCATTGGATTCCTATCGTTTCCGGCTTCCTCAAAATTTTTCTGTTCCTGGGGTTTCTGCTGAGGGTGCTTTTCTTGATTGGGGGTTGAAAAAGTTTTAGACCTTTTACCCTTCCTAGTGCTCTAGATGCCATTACTTCCTACTCAAATGATTGCAATTATTATCCCTTCTTTAGTTTTCTGTGGCGTAATTTCGCGGTAACAGTTTGTTGGGTCTTTTCTTTTTGAGGAGTTCTCCTTCTGTTTTGATTCTTCTCCCTAAAATTCTCTCTGGGTTTTTCTTTGGGATCTTGAAGATGGGACTTTGAGGATATTTATGAGATGGGTTTTGAGTAATTGTACAATTTATCGCTCCCCAAAATCATTTTCATGAGGGTTCTCTCTTGCAAGCCCAAATGCCTTTCCGTTTGCTTCTCTGATTCACCAAAAAGCCTCGAGTCTCCTCCCGCTTTGAAATTTGAAGATGCCCATCAAAATGATTCAAACCAGTCTCCAGTTTCTGATGCTCTGGAGGAGCAACCGGTTGAGGAGGATATTGATGAGGGTGAGAGGGTTGAGTCTAGTGATGTGAAGTTTGAGATTTTGCCAAAGAGCAGTCTTAAGAAATCATCGGCGTCGGGATCAGAGGAGAGGCCAAAGGAGAGGGTGAAATGGATGGATTTTGTTGGGAAAGAGCTTGTTGAGATTAAAGAATTCGAACCTGTGTAAGTTCATTTCTTGTTCTTCTTAAAGTTAAATGGCTTGATGGCTAATTTCTGCTGCATTATGTTCCACTTTAGAAGATATTTTACGATTATACATTTGTTAGTAAATGCTCTGAAGAAATCTATGTAGATGAACTTGAGTCATAAAAGACAGCATACGACGTACATGTCTACTTCTGAAGAAAAATTCATTTATTTAAAGATTTTCTAGGAGACGGAGAGGATTGACAAAGGCAGAGAGAATGAGATTTAGCTGTTAAGTTGTATCTTTTCCCTTTTATAGTTAGAGAACAGTTGAATCTTTCCGTATGCAAGGGTAGAAGTTCATTGCGTAGGTTAAGTGAAGTAGCACTTAGCAGTTAGCACGATTTTATGGAGATGACTTGTGTCTCGTGAAAGCCTGTTTAGATGCGTGAATAACAAGATTGTCAAGTGAATGTTTAATAAATGCCTCTTCATGTTGTGCTTCCATCTCTTTTTTGAGATCTCATTCCCTTGTCGGATTTTTGTTTTCTTTTGGGACTAGACAATTTTAATTTTTGGGAACTGTCACTATTTTACCTTTTCTTCATTTTTGAAGTTGGTTAAAAATTCTGGCATTATCTAGCTTATGACAGTAAGAAAAGCACCTTAGAAGCTACAATTTTAGCATGGTTACATATTGACTTTGATCTCTTCTCCAGTGTCCGGTGTCCTGGGTTGTCTTTCCCCTCTCCTGATCAGGGGTAGAATCAAGAGTGAACTTCTGAGAGCACCCCATGCTAACAAACAATATCCAACAATTAACTTTTGTAATATTATATGCCTATATAACTTTATGTAATATTATACACTCAGGTAGATATATACTCATAAATATGTGCATGTCTGTGTGTGTTGTGTGTGTCTATAGTTGAGCTAGTCTATCAGTACTCAACGGTATCCCATAGGTGAATATTATCAATTCACATTAACATTTTGTTTCCAGATTGAAATCTGTACATTTGGGTGTTATGTTATATATGTGGACTTCCTAGAAACCAAGTTTTTAATGATTTCGTTGTCTCTTTAGTCATGTATTAGAGGCAAAAAATTAAGCAACTTACAAGAATTCTGAAATGTTGATTTTGACAACATATGAACATGGGTAAATATGTTAAAATTTTTAGAAATTTTGTTTCTAAATAATGCATGTCTAGTAGATCACGCCTAACGGTATGGTTGCAAAATTTTGGAATCCAACTTTTAATTTTTAATTTGATTGATAGTATCCACATTATGCATACTACTAAATACTAATGGTAGCATAGATCTCTCCCCCTCCCCCTCTCTCGCCCTCCTCCTCCGCCTCCCCCTCCCTCTGGGGCTCACATGTCATACACTTGCAGCGTAGGAAATTTCCTACGCTGCCAGCTCACCTCCCGTTTTCTCATATATATATATATACACACACACACACACATACACATACACAGTCCCACACATGCATGTGTGGCGTGCGTTGGGGTGGATCTAGAAATTTTGCCCACTGAGGACAATACTACAAATATAACTTGTACAGTGAATCCAACTAACCCCAATGATCTTTTACCTTTCATCTTTGTTTTTGTTTCTTTCAAGTTATTAGTTTACTGTGCTTCTCATAATCAATCTTAGTAATTCAATTCTATATTCAAATCATTTTCACCAATTTTTTTATCAATTAACCCATTGCCATTTATTTTCCACGAAAGGGCGATAACAAAAAGGCTAATTAGCACCAAATACCCGATAATTTCCCCTAGTCCGCACTTAAATACCCTCACATGTTTTAGGCGGCACTTGTATACCCTAGAGTTTCTAAAATTTGCCCCTTAATACCTTCTGTCATGCAAATGTGAAAAAATTTCTTGATTTTCCCCCATGTAACACTCATAACCTAATGTTAGAAAACTTTAATCCTTAATAGTTCTCGAAAACTATTAAACATACCCTAATTCTCTTTTAAACCTTACGCTAATTATTTTTTGCAGTTGATATTTATGGTGGGTTTAACAATAAATTTAATAAATATTAAAGGATGAAAAGTTGTAAAATTAGCTTGTGAGTGTCACATGGTTAAATTTGGGGGAACTTCTCAAGTCTACACAATATAGAGTACTAAGCATGGTTTTAAATATCGTCCGATAATCCGATATTATCGCCGAGTTATCGGATTTGGGAGCTTTCCGCTAGGATAAGTAGGATTTTTAATCGGTTATCGTTTTTTGAGGTTTATCGACGAGTTATCGACGATAAAGGTACTTATCGGCCGATAAGTAGGCTCTAAATATCGGCTTTATCGGCCGATAAGTAGGATTTGGGAGCTTTTACTTTCTTTTAGATTTGCTCTTTGAATGTTTACAAATTATGAACTATTTGTTGCTTTTGGAACTTGGTTGATTGGTGATTAGCTTATGTTTGTTTATGGATATTGATAATGGCTCATAACTACTAAATATCAACTTAGTAAGTTAGTTTATAAATCTCATGATTAAACAATAATTATGTAGATGCGTAGATGGTTCTTCATTCTTGATGTTATCTTATTATTTGCTAGTTTATTATTTCATTTTGACTAACATTATATTATTTTTCAAGCTTATGTTTGTTTATTATTTGCTAGTATATTACTCCGATAAATACTATTTATCCCCGATATATCCCTGATTTCCGCTATCCGATAAGAATTTTCACCGTCCGATAAATCCCCGATAACCGACATTTAAAACCTTGGTACTAAGTTTTAAATTTTAGAAACATCGGGGTATATTAATGCCCTCAGAAACAAGTGAGGGTATTTAAGTGTAAACTATAGGGTATTGAAGTGCTAATTGGCCAAACAGAAACCTAAACTCCCCCTTTACCAGAGCAACGGTTAAAATACTCAAAAGTTCTCGTGTGATTTTGTTCTCTACTCATAAAAAGTCAATGTATCCTATTTTATGTCGCACAACACCCAACACCAAACACCAAAAGATATTACCGTTCATCTTTTTCCCCTCTCCTTTCGTTTTCTTTACACGTGGGTGGGCCGTGGGCGATGAGTGGGTAGGTGTAGGCGGGTTGGTGAGCAAGAAGGGAACATCCTAGTGTTTACAATTTCCTTGATGTAAGTTTCTGTACTATTTACCATGTTATTATATTCAGTCATGTCACACGTGCATAAACAAGTGGGTTTAGTTATGTAAATATGTACTAGTTGCGTATGAGTCAATTTGTCATCTCCTTTTCTTCTTTTGAAGTCTAATTTCAATTACAGGCATCCTCGCTATCAAAGTAGTTTGAAGAGAAAATAATGAGGGTCTCCTGTTACTCGAAGCATCAAGTACACAAAATGGAATTAAAAAAAAAAAAAATCTAACACAGACTCTTAACAACAATGGTTATAGCATCGGCTCCAAAATGGACATCATGGGCCTCATTACCCACTAAATGGATTGTTAATTCCCCCATTGTTTGTAGTTAATAATGTACATTCATCCTCCATATCCTCCTTGACAAGTTCAGCGGAGAGCAATGGTGATCATGTTCAACACCTCAAGTTCTACTTGTAACTCCTCATTTGGTAAATTGAAGCATATTGCAAGAAAAACCCCATGTCTGAGTCGAATATTATTGTCTGAAAAGCCATTTCACTTGCTTTTGCCTCAGTAAGTGCAACATAGATCATCATGATGGCAACCACTTTGTTTCCTTTTTCACAGTGGATCAGTTTCATACTAAATCATCCAGACCATTGGATCTTGAGATTAGCAGAAGATTGTGACTAGTCTTCGTTACTTGATTCAAGTGAAATTCAGCCCAAATAACATTCAAGTTTTCAAAACTAGGATCAGAATATAATGTCCTTGTTGCATGTACAAAAATTACAGTCCTTACATTTGTGTTTTGCATAGAAGACTGTCTAGTACCAAGGTGAATGCTGGTTTGGGGTGGAAGCTGGTTGAATAATTTCCAAATAGTTCAATTGTTATTTGTCTAATTATTCGTTTAAATTCAATTTAGAAGATTATTTAAGAGAAGGGAAATAATTTTTAGTAATAATAAACAACTCAGATATGAGCATTTACATATTTTATCATTTGCTTATCAAACACTCGTGTAAGAATTTGATCTCTTATAACTTGTATTATTACACACATTATGTTATGTTGTGGGATTCCTTACATTTTTTACATTTTTTTGGTTTAGGATTTTGGGAGACTTAAAGAGTCCCAAATTGATTTTTAACCAAATATTTGAATAGAACGTCTATACATCATAACTATAGAGGAATAATGTTCAGTTATGAACTTATGATTTTAAATGCTTAAAAAAACCAAACTCTTTGAAAAATGAAAGTATCTATTTAACCAAATAAGGGTCGTATATACTGAATAGTTTAATGTGCACAAACTATAGAATATTAATCAAATAGATATATTTTAATATATGATGGATATTCATGTTCAAATTTGGTTTCAAGGAAATTCAGGGAAAGATGTTCAAATTCAGGTTTGATTTGGAAGTTTTAAATGAATACAATTATGAACATCTCAGTATGCGACTTGATTCATTTCTAGGTCTATGAACAAGACATGAACGTGGATGTTGGATAACATCAAAACTCTGAAATTATGAAGATACATGTGTGACATGGACAAACCAAGTGTATGGGGCTTCTTTATCGACAGCTTTGAACACCACCTATATGGGTTACTGTGTCAATCTAGCTGTCACGTATCTCAGTGAAATGACATATATATTAGAGATGCCTGAAATCTTTGAAACTTCCTATGATTGATGGCAATCCAGATTTCCAGTTTCTCACTTTAATACGTCTCATATAAATTCAGAAAAATATGTAGGACTAGGTCCTGGCTTTCATAGCTTAGTGAATTTCATCTCGTAATCATTATATATAGATAGCCATGCTGGAGAGTGATCAGAGATATTAGGCACTAGGAATTCTACTTGACTTGTTAAGAAAGTTGTCCACCAACTGTCATTAACCAAAACTCTATCTATTCTACTCCAGATCATGTCTCCCCCTTGTTTGTTTGACCAAGTGAAGAAGCTCCCAATAGATTTCAGAGAAATCAATTGACATGCATCAATACAATTCTGAAAATCAACGGTTTCTGATTCCAACATAGGGTTACCACATGTAATAAATTTTTCATTTACTTTATGAAGTAACATGCAATAAAAACAATTATATGTATACATTTACAAATCTTTGGAGTATCAAACAAGTTTTGGAAATGGATCTATGAGGAATGTAACTGGCATAAAGTGCATGCAATAAGTTTCAAAGAGTGTAGAGAATTTTAATAGATTATAAAATATTTGACAAATTTTTTTAATAACTCATTGTCATGTGTCATTATGTTGTAACAAAAAAATTGGGGAAAAGATGTCAACAACTATAGTACACATAAAAGAAATATCAAAAATTCCGTTGTTGGGTACAGGTCAAGCATGAAGATGGCAATCAAAAATTCTAACACTCGTATGCTTGGATGATTTATGTATTATAGCACTTCAACTCTTTGCTTTTTGTCGAAGGATTAAATAATCAAATTCTTCCTCTCGACTTGACTTTGTTTTTTTAAGCATAAAACTTATTACCTTCAATTTTCCCTTCTCTTTTGAATCTTAATTTTAATTCATCTTTATTTGCAATGCAGTGACTCCTCAGAGTCAGAGGATGAAGGTAGAGGCAACCAAGCATGTGTTTGCGTCATACAATAATAATCCACTTGATTCCATCTCTGTAAATTCATGAAACATATTGGAGAGCTCTCCCTTTGCCCATTTATTTGCCCTTTATTTATGTATGCATTATTCTTTTGGTATATAGGGCATAGAAGTTAAGTTTGAGTGTATGCACGGAGAGATAATAACGCTTCTTACGATGAGATTAAATTCGACCTGTTGTCTTCGTTTTCCGTCTTCAAATGTTTGTAAAAATTAGTTACTCATTTATGCATCAATTTGCAAATTTATTTTGTGGGTGCGATCTTGGCAGGCATTTGTTATTTGTCTCTTTATGAACTTGGGCTATTAGAAGTTGGGCAGTTTTCTGGCAATTTGCTTCTCATGGCAAGGACGTGTAATGTAAAACATTTTAAGTTTAACAGTAAATTACACTGAGCCTCCAAAAACTTGTAGCATTTTCCATTAAATCCCCAATAACTTCTGGAATTGCAAAACACTGCCCCAAGTTTAACCACAATTAACCTGAAAATGCACAATTGCAGTTAAAATTATAGTTGTATGTTTCACTTCAATTTGTAATTTTGCGTAACCGAATAGGATTTGATTAAACAACTTGTATAGCTCAATTGAAGGGGTGAGTCAGTAGGCGTAGTTGCAAGAAGACTGAAAATTAATTTTATTGCCAGAGTTTCAGACGTCTTCACATTCGATCTCATAGCCAGTTGGCCTAAATAGGCACCCGAATGTTTTAATCATGTAATAATTTGAAACTCTAGATCTACAGCGTGCTTTTAAGGTGCAAGAGAAGCTTCATGGAGGAGGGCCTCCTCCATGCTGGAAATGATGTAGGTAGAAAACGTTTCACGCACGCTTTCCGCAACTCAATACCGATTGTGACCACCAACCGGCAATCTATATCTAAGTGTTGCTTCCTAAAGTGTCACCAAACACCCAGTTAGATCTCCTCCTGTATAAACCAACTGATCACAGGGCGAAGTGAAAACATCGCATAATTGAACTAAAGAGAGAGAGAGAGAGAAATATACTGCAGAAAATGGAACAAGTGCACAAAGATACATAATTTACATGCTTTGGCATTCGTCTACATTCACGATGGAGATCTGAGTCTTCTTTATATCATATATTAAAGGATACAATCTTCCTTGTGATCTCTAAAGATTCCATAAGAAATCATCTCTCAATCTCACTAAAAGATCTCTCAAGAATCTAGGAGTACATTTTGCGACTTAGTAAAAATGAGCCAAATTTGATTTTGGAACTGGTTCTTGTAAGAACCAGTTTAGTTGTGGACTAGCTACCCCCTGGTCCACAATGAAACCAATTTAAGCCTTCAAAATTGAACTAAAATAAATGGGCCATTTCTCACCTACTTTTTGCCAATCGGAAGACAAACTATAACTAGCCCAGCTCAAACCTGACCCAATTTTATAAAGTTGCCAAACAGATCTCCTTAGTTCTTCCATCTCTCTTTTACAATGTACAACTTGCTTGGCTTTCCTCACAAAACCATAGACTGACAACCTCTATTATAGACCCATAAACTAGATACACCACCCAATTGGAGTACTCATTCAAGGAAAATGATTTAAGGACCCAAAATATGAGACCAAGGGAGGGGACAGGTGAGGTGTTCCCTCCCTATTGCATAATGGGTTGGCCATGCCAACTCATGCCAACTCATTATGCAATAGGGAGAGGACACCTCACATGTCCTCTCCATTGGTCCCATATTTTGAGTCAGACAGAATTGTTTGACTAACCGATATTACCGATAAAGGATTCTGTCAGTTGGACCGACCGGTCCTGTCGCCCCTTGTTGCTATATCGACTTGTTTGGCTTCCCTCTTTGTTTTTTTTCTCTTTCGATGACTTATAAGGCTAAAATACAACCAGTATACATGCTTTTTTTTTTGTTTTGCATGTGTGAAGGTGTTTGTCATGCTACATGATACCAAGTCATTACGAAGAAATTTTTTAAGTCCTAGCACATAGGATTTGAAATCATTAAGTACATCCATAAATGTTCTGCATAAATTTTAATAGAAATGATAGGGGCACACCCTCTACCACACCTCCAACCACACCATCTCTCTCGCTACAGTACACCGGGCCCACATGAGATTTTATTAAAATAAAATCTCATGTGGGCCCGATGCACTGTAGCGAGAGAGATGGTGTGGTTGGAGGTGTGGTAGAGGGTGTGCCCCTATCATTTCTATTAAAATTTATGCAGAACATTTATGGATGTACTTAATGATTTTATGTAGAGCTCGTTTATAGGATTTTTTTCATGTGTTATTAGTCACAAAGGATCATAACTAAATGAAAAGTCTCTTCGTCAATTTTTTTTTTGTTTTTAATTACTTTAAAATTGGTTTTGGACTAAATCATGATTCAGAAGAAAAGGACTAACCATGACATGAACATAATGCATTGGCCAAGCTGTGGGTATCATCGAACAGCTAATATAGTGTAATAGCATGTGACTGGGGTCAAGACTTAGGCTCCTTACTGTTATATTTAATGTTTCTCTCTTTTTGCATTACCAAATAGAGTTGAAGCCTTTCGCTTTTTTTGATAAGATTCCTCAACTAATGTGCTAGCCAAGTTGTCGCCGGACCAGTTACTCTTGCGAGTAGAAGTCTATGTTTCTCTTAACTAAAACATAAATAGAAAACATAGATGGAGGGGAGAAAAGAAGTAGAGTAGATAAATAGGAAAGTGTTGGGCGCAGAGTCACGCCCTCACGTCGCGGAAGCGATATAACCCGAAGAAAGTCCTGATTTTTACTTTCAAAAAAGCTCAAGCTAACATCTATATTCCCGTTTCACAAAGGAAACAAGAACAGAAAGTGAAATATCTCAACAAAGTAAAATATACACTCTTCCTTCTCATCAGTTCTAGGACTGACTTGTCGAGGGAACCTACAAGCAATAGCCAACACCCAGAAAATAGTAAAGACACGAGATTTACGTGGTTCGACAAACTTGCCTACGTCCACGGTAGGGGTGAGGGGAGATTACACTATAATGAGAACACCGACGACTTGTACAATCCACAAGCTCGTCTCAAAGATAAAGCTATGATTTTTACCCAAAAGAAATTGACCTCTCTCTTATAAAATCTCTTCAAGCTCTCTCTTTTCAATCTCCTCAAGATCTCTCTTTTAGATCCGAAAAACTCTCTGTTTTTCTCCTCTAAACAGCCGCCAAAAACCCCTTATTTCTTCTCTTTAATAGCTGGCTAACCCTCTGTTTTTCTCACCTATAGAAACCCTAGCCGCAGCCGCAGGGTATTTATAACAGAGCATGGAAATTTGGTTCGTGGGCCGCACCCGCACCTGGGCTTTCCGCTTGCTACTCTGCGCTCGTGAGTGTGGTGGCCCCCACGTTCATAATTCTCTGCCTCTTACATCATTTGATAAACCTTAAATTTTGGACGAACACTAGAAGAACACCGCGAACATCACCAGCGAGATCTGAAAGACCAAACCAGTCGCACCATTATACCATGGTTTCCTACGTACCCTCTGACTGGGATCAAACTAATCGTAGTTCTGCAATTATTCTCCATATAATTGTCTCCACCTCACCCCATCACCGCCCCATAGGGCCATGCCCTCTTAGGCAGATCAACACGAGCTGATATGAAGTAAATCTAAGAAATGCTTAAACTTGCTACCTGTGACCACCTTGGTGATATAACCCGAAGAAAGTCCTGATTTTTACTTTCAAAAAAGCTCAAGCTAACATCTATATTCCCGTTTCACAAAGGAAACAAGAACAGAAAGTGAAATATCTCAACAAAGTAAAATATACACTCTTCCTTCTCATCAGTTCTAGGACTGACTTGTCGAGGGAACCTACAAGCAATAGCCAACACCCAGAAAATAGTAAAGACACGAGATTTACGTGGTTCGACAAACTTGCCTACGTCCACGGTAGGGGTGAGGGGAGATTACACTATAATGAGAACACCGACGACTTGTACAATCCACAAGCTCGTCTCAAAGATAAAGCTATGATTTTTACCCAAAAGAAATTGACCTCTCTCTTATAAAATCTCTTCAAGCTCTCTCTTTTCAATCTCCTCAAGATCTCTCTTTTAGATCCGAAAAACTCTCTGTTTTTCTCCTCTAAACAGCCGCCAAAAACCCCTTATTTCTTCTCTTTAATAGCTGGCTAACCCTCTGTTTTTCTCACCTATAGAAACCCTAGCCGCAGCCGCAGGGTATTTATAACAGAGCATGGAAATTTGGTTCGTGGGCCGCACCCGCACCTGGGCTTTCCGCTTGCTACTCTGCGCTCGTGAGTGTGGTGGCCCCCACGTTCATAATTCTCTGCCTCTTACATCATTTGATAAACCTTAAATTTTGGACGAACACTAGAAGAACACCGCGAACATCACCAGCGAGATCTGAAAGACCAAACCAGTCGCACCATTATACCATGGTTTCCTACGTACCCTCTGACTGGGATCAAACTAATCGTAGTTCTGCAATTATTCTCCATATAATTGTCTCCACCTCACCCCATCACCGCCCCATAGGGCCATGCCCTCTTAGGCAGATCAACACGAGCTGATATGAAGTAAATCTAAGAAATGCTTAAACTTGCTACCTGTGACCACCTTGGTTAACATGTCTGTAAGATTCTCATTCGTATGCACCTTCATGAGAGAAATACAACTTTCCTCTATGACATCTCGCACGAAATAAAATCTGACATCGATATGCTTGGTACGAGCATGATGAACTTGATTCTTCGCCAAGTGAATCGCACTCTGACTGTCGCACCACAAGTTCACGTTCTCCTGCTCAATCCCAAATCGTCTAGAAGACCATGTAGGCGTCAAAAATGCTCATAGATATCCAAATACAACTCAAGACTGAGAAGAGAATAATATGCATACATGTGACAAAATACATTGACAGGCGACGCGTATAGGCGCGGCAGCCCATGGTGACGCGCGTAAGGCGCGGCAGCCCATGGTGACGCGCATAAGGCGCGGCAGCCGCCCATGGTGACGCGCGTAAGGCGCGGCAGCCCATGGTGACGCGCATAAGGCGCGGCAGCCTATGGTGACGCGCAAATGGTAAAGTAGACTCTTATGTAAATTGTTGATAGTTTTTAACATCTCTTGAAGGTCCACGTGTCGGCATATCAGAAAGAGAACGTGTGCTGACGTGGACAAGCTGTTAAACCACGAAAAAAGGGGTTAAAGGTCGTGGGAGGACGGTTTTAAACATGATGGAACGTGACTGGAACTGTTTCTTTGGCCGCGCCAGTCCACACTGACGCGCCAATAGCCGCGGTAGCGTAGACTGACGCGCCCAAAGAGCCTATACTCGATCGGTTATTTTGCCTCCATTGTCACTGTTGTTCACCTCTATCCCTATAAATACTTCCCTAGACACGAAGCAAAGGACAGAGAGCAGATTGGAGCAAAGAAGCTTAATCTATCCCTATAAATACTTCCCTAGACACGAAGCAAAGGACAGAGAGCAGATTGGAGCAAAGAAGCTTAATCTTTTTGTTGAATTGGAGAGAGTCTTTATTCCTCAAAACTGGTTCTAGTGATTCCTAGAGATCTAAGCTCTGACTTGATCTTTAGAAGAGTGAACATCATACATCGATAAGATATTCGCTTTAAATTCTTACTTTGATAAACGAAGAAAGAATCCCTAAATCCCTTCACAATCTCTGATTTGATGGTCCACGAGCCAAAGCACTCCCGGCACAGGCAAAGTCTCACAAAGCAGGAGTCGATAAAGGATTTCTGTGTTATTTTCCAAGAAAGTTGTAATTTGTTTATTTTTCATTGTAATTCACTGTAAACGATTTAAGTTTTAATGGAATCGACAATGAAAACGACTTTCGACAAAAACAAATTGGCGACCATAGTGGGAGCCAACGGTCTTGCTGCCAAGGCCGTAGTGTCACAGCCGATCAAGATTGTGATCAATGAAGAGATCGAATACAAGTTCGATCAAGCGAAGTTCGAGGAGTATTTGTCATCCTCATCCTCAAAATCTTCTTCACCTCGTAAGTGCAAGAAGATTTCGTCTTCCAGAAAGGTTACCCAGTCTTCAACTTTGGTGAAAACCACATGTAAAGACCCTTACCCAATTGTTGCTAAGGACTCTGCTTGCAACACATCTGCTCCTAATGACCCTTCACCAGTTAAGGCGTCATTGAATCCAAACTTACCGGTGCTGACGAAGAGGGCTCGTCAGAGACAACGTCAGCGCCGTGCTCATCAATTGGCCAATGCCTTACAACAAACCGACGGGGTCCATTACTATGCGGACCTAGAGTCGAGGAAGCATAACCGACGGGGTCCATTACTATGCGGACCTAGAGTCGAGGAAGCATAAAGTGGTCCAGTTGCCTCAGCGACAAACTAATCACATTTCTGCACAACTTACAAGAGTCGAGGAAGCATAAAGTGGTCCAGTTGCCTCAGCGACAAACTAATCACATTTCTGCACAACTTACGACGGAGGAATGGACTCTCGTCAAAAGGGCTCGTTCGACCCTTAAAGAACGTATACAAAAGCGTCAGGTGAAGGCCGCTCGTAATCGTGCCATTCGTCAACAAAAGCAAGAAGGGAAGAAAGAAATGGTGTCTGAAAAATCACCAAAGAACTGCAAGGTTTGGATTCCCAAAACCAAAAATGATTGGGAATTGAATCAGGGAAATTCCTCATTCAACCGCGGCAATCCATACTGCCGCGGCAAAACATTCAACCGTGGCACTCTATACTACTGCGGCAAGACCTTTGACCATGGCAGTCACAACCGCCGCAGTACTTATTCCAACCACGGCAGTCTCCGCTGCCGCGACACGTCATCCAACCACGTCATCACACCCTGCCGCGGCAACCACGGCAGTCTCCGCTGCCGCGACACGTCATCCAACCACGTCATCACACCCTGCCGCGGCCAAGAAGAGGTTCACAAGAGCATCTCTTCGGTTCCATCGACGTCCGATCCTAGCCCTTCTACTATAACTGTGCCTATTCCATCACCAGTAAAACCCTGGGTTAGCCCAGACTTATCAAAATTCAAGATTACAATGGCAGATCGCCTCGGTCCTCTGTCTGATGAGCGAGGCAAAGCTCCAATTAAAGAATATTCGAATCTAGCGAATAAACTCTTAGTGGTTTCTTACACAGGGGGTCGTAAATATCCTCCTGTCAGAGCTGAACAAAGCTAAAACGAGAAGATACCAATTCACTCTCGTTTAGGACCTGTAAAGACTTCATACCCGCTGTTCGCGGGGAAAATTGCTTTCATTGACGTCATTATTTTCTTAAGCAACAGTTTTTTGGTTACAAAAGATCCGGTCTTTTTATAAGATCCGGTTACAACAAAATCAAAGAAAAAGAGAAAATTACAACTTTCCTTTTCTCGAACAAATCGCAAGATCCTGTTTTGCGGTCTCTTGCTTGTGTGGGTTCTTCACCTGCGCCGGGGTTAATCCGTGGACCACCGCGCGATCTTGATCCGGTCGGATCTACACGGTATGACGGGTGTTATTTTACGAAGGAAATAACAGCCGAGGGTACTATTTCACCAAGGAAATAATAGTCTTTAGTAATCGAAATCGACCAAGCGAAATCGATACTCTTCCCGGGATCAAAAACCAAGTTTTGATCCGGAGGATAACCGTGTGGATCTCAGATCTGATCTCTCTCGAACTCCTGCCTTATCTGACGTGGATGATCGCCAAGAACCAGATCTGAAAAGTCCAAGTCTTCAAAGCTTCAAGATTCCGAAGTTGAGCTCTCAATCCAACAGAGTTTCGCCTCAAAAAAGTCCAACCTCCAAAACAATGAGCCACCAAGCCTATTTATAGGTATTTAGAACCAGATCTGGGCTCAGATCTGGGCCCAGATCTGGACTTGGCCCAGGTGGCTCGGCCACTGAGCCACCAAGAGGTGGCTCGGCCACCGAGCCACCTCCTGGTGGCTCGGTTTTGTCCGGAGCCACCAGAAGGTGGCTCGGCCATGACCGAGCCACCCCTAGGTGGCTCGGCTTTGGCCGAGCCACCTGAGTAGCTCGGTTTTGGCCGAGTCCTCTAGGTGTTTGTCATTTTATCGTTTTCCGGTTTCGCGGTTTATCCGAACTCTGATTTGTTAACCTGGACTCTGATTTGGCAGTCCGGATCTTGATTTGGCAGTAAATCTGCTTCGGTGTTTAACCTCGTCACCTCGTTAATCTGCTTTGTCGCATCTCACTTAGCTTCGATGTTGCGGTCTAACGATCACGCTTGGATACATCGCCCGATGGTTCGTTGGTTTGTCGAATCACCGTACTGAGCTGTGTTAAGGGACCTATAAGCAGTTTTATACGCCTACAGATACCCCCTCCAAAGTATTTCAGCCTCGTTCTTTTATAGAAGAGTCTGGAATGCTTTGGATATGATTGCCCTAACCTTCAATCGGTATGACGGGACTTTTGAATGGCTTCTATTCTTGATTCCTTCAATCCTTCAGGCTATTCAGTGCTTTGTCGAATGTCTGCAAGGGTTTCGGTGCTGCATTTATTGTCTGACCGTTGTCAAAATTTTGAACTTGAAGTCAATTCCTGATTTTCTGATCTTTAGCTCGTGTTTGTTGTTTCAACATAGAACTAAACATTGATTGTTGGTAATGCGTTGTCCGGCGTTTGACACAATTTATACTCGTGCGTCTGTTGGAGTCTTGAGAAGCAGTTTATACTCTTATACTTTTCGGAGTGTTGTTGAGTTATCCTTAAGAATATTTTTAGAAAAGTACTCTCCAGAAACTTCTCAACAAAAATAGGGAATAGTTTATAACTCGTATACCTTATTGGAGTATTGAGAATGAGCTGAACCGGCCTAATAATGACCCAAAAAAGGCAGTAATTAGGCTCCAAAAATCTTCTGACCCTTCCGAATATTTGGGAGAGGAGTGAATAAATAAAGGACTGGACCGTCGGTCGTTTTGAAGTCGTTTCGACACTCGGTTCAGCTCCAATTTGAATTTTAGTTCAAATCTGGTTCAAACTGGTTCAGAACTGGTTCAAACTGGTTCAGAATTGGTTCAACATGGTTCAAGACTGGTTCAAGACTGGTTTAGCCTGGTTCAGACTAATTCATCCTGGTTTGGCCTGGTTCAGCCTCCTTTGAACTGATTTAGCCTGGTCTGGTCTGATTCAACTTGATCTGATCCGGTTCAGTCTGGTTCAACACTATAAAAGACCTTCTTTTCCTCCGTGAATACTATGATTGGCAGACCATAATACTCACAGGATTTTTGGCAAACCCTCAGCCCTCAACGGGTTTGATAAGCTTTTACCGACTACCGTTTGAGTCGGGCTAGCATGCGGATTGTCTAAATCCGTTCCGTATGTAACGTTGTGCTAAGAGAGTGAATTCTCTGAGACTTTGTGCTATGATGTCGAATACATAGGCTTACCATTTGTTACGGGAATAGGCTACCCGGCAACACTGGTTAGGCGTTGACTTTAGGATTTTTGGCTAACCCCCAGCCTTCAACGGATTTGATTAGCCTTTACCGACTACCGTTTGAGTCGGGCTAGCATGCGGATTGTCTAAATCCGTTCCGCATGTGACGTTGTGCTAACAGAATGAACTCCCTTAGACTCGCTGCTACGACTTCGAATACGTAGACTTCGCCATTGTTATGGGAATAGGCTACCCAGCAACGTGTATTAGACGCTGACTTATCCCTACTTAGGCTTCGGGATAAAATACCCCAGAATCGAACTCTGGTGTCTTTTTATACGGAAAAAGACTAAACCGGCAGCGCGTGTTAGGCGCAGACTTATCCATACTTAGGATTCGGGATAAATTTCCTAGGATGAATCCTAGATTGACAAATTCTTGGAAAGGTATTCTGGTGTCTTTTTCTACGGCGAAAGACTAAACCGGCGACGCGTGTTAGGCGTCGGCATATCCTTTCTTAGGATTCAGGATGACATTCCCCATGCGTGTAAGGCATGGATTTTGGTGTTATTAATAACAACCTGCCGCAATGTTGAATATGCGGACGAGTGTTCTTTTTAACGGTTAGGAACTAACCGGCAGCGCGGGTTAAGCGCAGACTTATCCTTGCTTAGGTTTCAGGATAAAATACCCCAGAATCAGACTCTGGTGTCTTTTTGTGCGGAAAAAGACTAAACCGGCAGCGCGTGTTAGGCGCAGACTTATCCCTGCTTAGGATTCGGGATAAACTTCCTAGGATGAATCCTAGATTGATAGATTCTTAGAAAAGGTTGGTGCGGGAAAGGAAGAATTTTATATTCTATTTCCCGGTCTTCTTTTAGGGTGAAGGCGAACCCAACAGACAAGGAAGGAAGAATTTTATATTCTATTCCCTGATTCTGGAAAGGAAGAATTTTATATTCTATTTCCAGCGAAGAAGAAACTAGAAGTGGGGTGTCCACTCCGAGAATCTGGAAAATTTAGATAAACTTGCCTTTTATAGGATGGGTTATCTAAACTGAAAATTGGTTCTTCGTTTATCGAAGTGGTATTTCAACTTTGGCTATAACCATGGGAAGGCTTGACCAAAGAGAAAGAGAAGGGAGTTCTTTCGTTTATCGAAAGGGGACTCCGAAATGAAAGGGGACCTCTTGTCTATGGAAATAGTCAAGAGGGCCAGATGGATACTTTTGGTGGACTCACTGTCAATTGAAACTGATCAGTGAGGGATTTTGGTGGTGACAATGATTTTGGGTTATCCTCTAGAATATTAAGTGTAATATTCTTCAAGGAACTTCTCGGTAAATGGGTTATCCTGAATGTACTAGGGATAGTACTTTTTCAGGAACTTCCCATTTATTGGCATTAATTGCCTGGCGCCCTCTTGAGTAATCAGGCGATATGCGCCGTTTGAGTAGACTGTGTCTATCACAAACGGTCCTTCCCATTTGGGTTCAAATTTATCTTTCTTCTTGGAGTTGAGGATTATTGGTCGGCGAGCAGCGAGGACCAGATCTCCTTCCTTGAAGCTTCTCTGTCGGACTCTTTTGTTAAAAGCCCTAGATATTCTGGCTTGATAAAACTCAATATGTTGTTGAGCCTCAAAGCGCTTTTCATCCAACATTTTGAGTTCTTCAAGACGTCTCTGATGTTGTTCTTCTGTCGTCATCTCAGTTGCGAGAGCGATCCGAAGGGATGGGATTTGGATCTCCAATGGTAGCACAACTTCACATCCGTATACCAACGAATATGGGGTAGCTCCTGTAGGTGTGCATATGGTGGTACGATAAGCCCAGAGTGCTTCACCGAGTTTATCATCCCAGTCTCGTTTATTGGTCTTTACGAGCTTTGACAGGATCTTAATGATCGTCTTGTTAAACGCCTCAGCTAATCCATTCACAGCGGGATAATAAGCTGTTGACGAAATATCTTCAATTTTGAACTTGTCACAAAACCTGATGAAAGTGTTGCTTATGAATTGTGGACCGTTGTCATGAATGATCCGTCTTGGCACGCCGTGTCTGTATATGACATGATGCTTGATGGAATTGATGACGTTGTTCGTCTTTACTTCTCTAAGCGGAATCGCTTCAGCCCACTTTGAAAAGTAATCTGTGATTGCGAGAATGAATCGATCACCTTTGACTGAAGGGGGAAAAATAGGACCGACAATGTCCATACCCCATGTCTCGAACGGCCAAGACATGGTTGACGTGTGTAAACGCTCTGGTGGTTGGTGCATATAATTTGCATGTATTTGACAAGCATGACACTCTCGGGCGTATTCGATTGCGTCACGAACCATTGTTGGCCAAAAATATCCCATTCTCCTGATGCGATTATACAGTTTGGGACCGGGCTGATGCGCATCACATTCTCCTTCGTGTGCTTCCTTAAGAACTTCTTCTGCTTCTTTGTTCGAAAGGCATCGGAGTAACAAACCATCGTACCCTCTACGGTATAATGTATAGGTCTCGGTATTATAGAAGAATCTTGGTGCTCTTCGATGGATTGATTCTCTTTCTTTTACATCCTCTGGCAAAATACCATATTGGACGTAGTCAATGATAGGAAAACGCCAATCTCGGGATTCAGACCCAATTTGAGTTGAATTCACCTCCTTGACGCTTATGTTTCTATCATCTTCCTCTTCAGTATCCATATCGTATATGGGTATGCAGAGTTGATGCGTCCTTATTGTGACTAATAGTTCGGTTTCGGGAGGCTGCGCAAGTGATACCGCTAGTGCTGCCAGTGCATCCGCATAAGTGTTCTGGAGACGAGGGATGTATTCAATAAAGAATTCTTCAAAAGAATCTGCCATTTTGATGGCCTCCTGGTGGTACGGGATCAGGTCTTGGTTCCTGACTTCATACTCTCCACGGACTTGGTTGACTATCAATTGAGAATCCCCAAAAGCTTCGAGATATTCGACCCCCAGCTCCTTGGCGAAACTGAGTCCAATGAGAAGCGCGTTGTACTCAGCTACGTTATTGGAACATGGACTAGTCAATGAATAAGCCCGAGGCATCACACGCTTCCCCGGGGAAATTAAGACAACTCCAACTCCGGAGGAGACTGTAGAACATCCGGGGGTTATTGCCCTATTAACTGCCCTCGAAGCACCATCGAAATATAACTCAATCATCGGATATCGAGACTCGGTGCCTATCAAGGTCCGACTTAGGTAATAGACTGCCTGTTCATGACCATTATCATCGTCTTGTGCTAGTAAGGCACTTATCGAGTGGTTCATCGCCTTGAGATAAATCAAGAACGGTCTACCTGATTTTGGTGCGACGAGAACAGGAGGATTCGTCAGATAGGTTTTGATATATTCGAATACTTTTTGGCAGGCATCGTCCCAAATAAATGACACCCCTTTCTTGTTTAGCTTAGAGAATGGTTGGTATTTCCCAGAAAGATTCGAGATGAACCGTCGGATGTAAGCTAAACGCCCTTGCAATCCTCTGAGTTCTCTTAGATTTCTAGGAGGTTGCAGTTCATGTATCGCCTTCACCTTATCAGGATCGATATGTATACCTTTAGTGGTGACGACAAATCCAAGGAATTTTCCGTTGGACATTCCAAGGAAGGATTTAGTGGGGTTCATCTTCAATTGATGACTCCGCATGAGATCGAACATCGTCTTCAAGTCCTTGATGTGATCTTCTTTGTTGCGGCTTTTTACAACCAAATCATCAACGTAGCATTCGACTGTTTTCCTGAGATGTTCTTGGAAAATCTTAGTCATTGCTCGCTGGTACGTGGCGCCTGCATTCTTTAGACCGAAAGGCATCACCGTGTAGCAAAAGACACCAAGGGGCGTTCTGAACGCTGTATGCTTCTCGTCATCTGGGTGCATCTTGATTTGGTTATATCCTGAAAAACCATACATAAAAGACATTCTCTCAAATCCGTACGTATTGTCGATAATGACATCTGTGATTGGGAGAGGAAAGTCGTCTTTTGGACATGCCGTATTCAGGTCCCTGAAGTCGATGCAAATCCTGATTTTACCGTTCTTCTTCATGACTGGAACAATATTAGCTAGCCAGTCTGGATGTTTCTCCTCTCGGATAAATCCTGATTCGATCAATTTCTTAACCTCTGCCTCAATGGCTTCCATAATCTGCGGACGAAACCGTCTTTGCTGTTGTTTGACAGGTTTGGCATCCGACTTGATATCGAGGCGGTGCATTGCTATATTGGGGTCGAGTCCTGGCATGTCTTCATAGTTCCAAGTGAAGACGTCAATGTATTCCCTGATGAGAGCAATTAATTCCTCCTTCTCATTTGAGGGAAGACTATCGCTGCTCATTTGAGGGAAGACTATCGCTAATGAATATAGGCTTTGGGTTGGCCTCGTCACCCATGTTAATTTGAACTATTTTATCTTCAGTGGGGGGTAATGAATATAGGCTTTGGGTTGGCCTCGTCACCCATGTTAATTTGAACTATTTTATCTTCAGTGGGGGTTCCCTTTGTTCAAACCTATCGCCATACTGCATATTCAGGTGATGAACCCACGGATCTTCCCATGTTGGCATTTGATCATCGTTCTCCATTATGGACGGATCAGCTGTAACCATGTTCGCCATTAGGGTTTTGAATGGTTCCCCCAGACTTGTATCGGAATCCCATTCCGAGGAATCTGACGGATATCCATCTTTGTATTACTCAGATGATTGGTTATTGATTAACCAGCAACATTCGTCTTCTGAAGAAGATTCATACCCTAACCCTCGTCTGTATTTATAATAATCGTCTGGTTTCCCTTTTGGTACATATGCTGCTTTGGCTGGAATACGAGGACCTCGATCGAAGTATAGACCTTCTCCGAGTGTGAAATCATATCCCTGTTTTTCCATGAGCTTGCGCGCTTCCGGACTATACTTAGATAAATGCCGACCAGGTTTGTCATCATCCTCATCTTCCCTTAAGAAATGATCTGGTAATGGAGAGATTTTTCCTTTACTGTAAATCACTTCTTTTGCGCCTCCTATTTTGTTCGGGATGACCAGGGTTATTCCGAAAGAATGCTGGAGGCGTTCCTTTGCTATATAGGACGATCGAAGCGGCATATATAAATCAGGATTATCATACAATTCTTTTATCACATCATCAAGAGACAGGGAGTACTCTAAATCGTTATTCATTTCATTATTGGCAAGTTGCCAGTTACAACTGCCCTCTGACGATTGTTCATCGTCAAGGTTGATTACAAAGGGTACAATGTCGTTTAAAACATAACCTCCGTTGTAATCAAATCCGGCTTCGGTATCAGCTTCTTCTCCGCTGTCCGTGCCATGGGCCGATGATTCAGTATCGGATTCGTTACCATAAAGGAGAGAATCAGTGAAATAGTTCTCATACCCTTTGAATGGTTGTTTATCCGCGA
The DNA here is from genome assembly GCF_001876935.1 of Asparagus officinalis. Lineage (NCBI taxonomy): Eukaryota > Viridiplantae > Streptophyta > Magnoliopsida > Asparagales > Asparagaceae > Asparagus > Asparagus officinalis. The sequence continues at coordinate 67,106,281 of NC_033801.1, read as the reverse complement.
TCACCGTCCTAACCTTATTATTAGTGTCGACATATTTCAAACACTGATGGAGAGTGGAGGGGATTATAACGTTACTATGGATCCAAGGCCGACCCAATAGTAAGTTATATGAAGTCTCGGCATCAATCACATAACATATGACTTCCGTCTTCAAATCATCCATTTGACATTTTATCCGGATTTTACCCAAGGGTCTTGACCCGCTAGTATTGAATCCATAGATAACAGTGCCTGTGGACGCCAACTTGCTAACTGGAATGCTGAGGCTATGCATCAAGTGAAGCGGCATAATACTCACAGCAGAACCCGGATCGACTTGGATTCGGTTGACTTTGCTGGAGCCAATGTACCCAATGAAATATAGGGGTCGATCATGGTTTGAATTCTTCGTCTGCATATCCTCTTTGGTGAAGGTAATGCAGGGAAGGTTTTTAGCCGCTATATTGCAGTGTTGAATTAACGGTTCTGGCTCTTCAAGTGCCGGCTTGATCCGAGTAAGGAACACTTCTGAATTGGCCAAGGCTTCTTGCAAGGCTTCCCTGGTTTCTTTAGACAACCGCAGCAACTCATACAATGTTATCTGGTCCCCGTTTAGTCACCCCCTGCTCAGCTAACTAATCACTAGGTGATGGATAGTTGAAGTGATACTCATTTCCGCTTCTAGTGGCAAAGACTTCCTGTTCTTCTTCGGAGAGCGGGAAAGTAGGAGCTTCGTTACCATCCTCTTCGAAGATCGCGGAGGTAGCATTGCAGGACTTGCTTTTACCCTTTCTGGTCGAGGAAGTCGTCCACTGATCGTCTTCAATAAGATCAGGATGGACCCAGAGGATTTCGCCATTTGGGGCTGTGTGTGGCACAAGTCCTTTTTGGCGCTGTCCATGTGGGTCGTCGTTCACTATCTTCATTCCTACTTTGGTGATGCGTTTTGGCTCAAACCATGCTGTGGGCACTGATCCAAAGCTGATTGATACTGCATTTGCTCCGACATTCTTGGACGGCTTCGGGGTTATGACGCCTACATCAATTAACGCCTGGATTTTATCCTTAAGATGATAGCATGACTTTGTAGGGTGATGGACCGCTCTATGGTATGCGCAATACTTCGGATCTGTCACTTTGCTAGCCCCTTCTTGATCCACGATTGCCGGCAGCTGGATTTTGTTATTTTCCAACAGGTACTTAAAGATGCCGGGAACTTCGTCATCTTTGAAGGAGTACACTTTAGGAAATCTTGGCTCCGAAGATTTCTGCTTCTGAGGCCGTTGTTGCCATTGCGACTACGATTGTTGTGGTGCTCGTTGCTGCGGCTGTTGCTGAGGTTGTAATTGGAAAGTTTGATTAGCATCAACTGCAATAGCATGTGCCTTACCTTTCCCTCGTGGGACGTAATTCTGTTGCGGAGTATTCGTCGTCTGTTGGCCTCTTTCCGCCTTCTTCCTTCTGAGGAATCGCTCGGCTTGCTCTCCTTGGACCTTCAAATCCTTCCATGTTTTGGACGATGTTGTCCCCATTGCTTCCAACACGTCCAATGCGAGGTTGTTGTGGCAAGTCTGGAGAATGAACTCCTCAGTGATCGGGTCCGACAGTTCATCGCCTTGTTCCAGAACCTTTTGACGAAGGTATCAACCAATTCCCCGTCTTTTTGTTTCTCGTCAAGCAACTAGAGATCTCGGTGTCGTCGTCGAAGAAATTTGTAAGGAACTTCGTCTCCATGTCGTCCCAGCTGTTTATGCTTCCTGGCTTGAGGCGGCGATACCAATCGAAGTCGGCTCCACGAAGAGTGCCAACGAAGGACCGTACCATCAGAGGTTCGTTACCAGAGATGACCCCTAGGTGCGATTTGAAGTAAATCAAATGCTGAGTGGGTGAACCCATCCCATTAAACGGCGTGAAGTTAATTAGATTGAACTTCGCCGGATACGGGATTGATTCCCATTCTCTTGGGTATGGACAAGGAATGCCTGTCTTCTTCATCTCTTGAGCGGAAATCAACGTATTAATTTTGCTCTCGAGGTTTTTAATCTTCAAGCTTTCACCTGTGTTTTCGCTAGTATTCTCATTACCACCCCCTGCATTGACGGGAGGATTATTGGCATTATGAGCTTCATTCGCATTTGTGTCCTCATACATGGCCATCTGGATTTATAACCTGAAGCTCTCCTGTTGTTTAGCCATGGCTTCTTCGAGCATCTTGGCCACTTGTTCCGCACTTATCATAAGTGACTCGCGGGGTTGTCCCTCGCTGGACACCGTATTATCTGATACGACCGCTGAGCCGACACCCGATTCTTCATCTTCTGAAGGTAGTCTTGTCCGAATCCTACCATAAGTTGCTCGTATGATGGCTCCAGACTGCAGACGTGTTATACGCCGGGGTGCTTCCGGAATCGACTTGGAATTATCCTGTGTCGATGTCCTTTTGCTGGTCATATTAGCGGTGACCCTCGGAAATTCTCCGTCTTCAACCACCGTTCTTCTTCATCGGAAACGCCTAGGTGTTGGTTTTGGCATTTCGGTACTGAGCCTTTCGAAGACCGAAATTCTCTCGGGGACTGTATTGGTGCAGTTGCACTCCGACAATACTGCCCGAATGAGTTTGGAACAGTGGCATTGAGTCTTTAATTCTCGAGGACCCATTTTCCTGGTTTTACTCGTACCCCCAACACGATAATACAACTCGTCTGCTTGAAGGTCGGAGTAACTTATCGTGTGTTGGCACGACTTCTCAGGTGTAACACTATCGTCATCAGACGACAATGTTTCCTTCTGAGGGCGAACTACCTTCTTTGGGCTTTCAAAAGTTACGCGCCTCGAAACATGCCTTTGTGGACGTGAGTTCTCAGCGGGCTCCTGGACTTCAATGCGCAAATTGGTGCGCTTAGCTGCCCTGATCTCCTTGTCATGTTGAAGGTGGTGGTGACCCCCAGCATGTTGAGTCGTTCGGGGCTTCTTTATCGGGCCCAAACGTTCTTGAACTGGAGCTTTGCATTGTCCATCGGGAAATGGACCGAGGCGCTCCAAAACTGACTTCTTTCTTCAGGATGATTCTGCGTGATCTCCCGGAGTAGCCATGGGAATTATCGGCGATTTAGAGTGGTTCGCCGGAGGTTGAACTTTTGCTGAAGGCTGCAAAGGTTGCTCTTTAGCCTGAATCACCGCTTCAGACTTCGGCCTCCCGACTTGGCGGGGTGGTGGCGGCTTTTTGGCCACTTTTTGGCCACTTCCTTCTGCAGTCTTCTGCGGGCTTCTTGGACTTGAGCCCGTGCTTACGCTGACAGTGCGCGGCGCTTGCGAATGCGCTCATCAAGTGTTAAATGATTCCGTTTGATACGAATCCATTCATTCGTTGGCGGCTTGGAGGAGCTGCCATTCATTGTTTGTTGAGGCTGTTTGCCTCTCCTGCTCTTCAGATCCGCGTGATAGCGGATTCCGTCAGTGGACTCCATCGCCTTTGCAAGTGGCCGCGCCAAGCGTTGACGTTGCCTCTGGCGGGCTCTCTTTGAAAGAGTCACAATGCCCTCAACGGTGAAGAAGTTGGCAGGAACAGATTTGACCTGGTTGGAGGTCGGTGGAGCTTCACCCGATGCAACTTCGGCATCAATTGGGGTGAGATCTTCGTTGGCATTCTGCACTTCTTTGTACCAACGAACTTTTCTCCTGGAGGAGAACTTCTTGGACTTGCGGGGGGAGGTGGATCCGGACGAGGATGACAGATACTCCTCGAACTTTTGTTGGTCGAATTCATACTCGACCTCCTCCTCGACCGGGATCAAGATCCGCGGCTGCGACGCGTCGCCAGATTGTTCGCGGGGAAAATTGCTTTCATTGACGTCATTGTTTTCTTAAGCAACAGTTTTTCGGTTACAAAAGATCCGGTCTTTTTATAAGATCCGGTTATAACAAAATCAAAGAAAAAGAGAAAATTACAACTTTCTTTTTCTCGAACAAATCGCAAGATCCTGTTTTGCGGTCTCTTGCTTGTGTGGGTTCTTTGCCTGCGCCGGGGTTAATCCATGGACCACCACGCGATCTTGATCCGGTCGGATCTACACGGTATGACGGGTGCTATTTCACGAAGGAAATAACAGCCGGGGGTACTATTTCACCAAGGAAATAATATCCTTTAGTAATCGAAATCGACCAAGTAAAATCGATACTCTTCTCGGGATCAAAAACCAAGTTTTGATCCAGAGGATAACCGTGTGGATCTCAGATCTGATCTCTCTCGAACTCCTACCTTATCTGACGTGAATGATCGCCAAGAACCAGATCTGAAAAGTCCAAGTCTTCAAAGCTTCAAATTCCGAAGTTGAGCTCTTAATCCAGCAGAGTTTCGCCTCAAAAAAGTCCAACCTCCAAAACAATGAGCCACCAAGCCTATTTATAGGCATTTAGAACCAGATCTGGGCCCAGATCTGGACTTGGCCCAGGTGGCTCGGCCACTCCCTGTGGCTCGGCACGAGCCCACCAAGCAGGTGGCTCAGCCAATGGCCGAGCCACCTGAGTGGCTCGGTTTTGGCCGAGTCCTCTAGGTGTTTGCCATTTTGTCGTTTTTCGGTTTTGCGATTTATCCGAACTCTGATTTGTTGACCTGGACTCTGATTTGGCAGTCCGGATCTTGATTTGGCAGTAAATCCGCTTCGGTGTTTAACCTCGTCGCCTCGTTAATCTGCTTCGTCGCATCTCACTTAGCTTCGATGTTGCGGTCTAACGATCACGCTTGGATACATCACCCGATGGTTCGTTGGTTTGTCGAATCACCGTGCCGAGCTGTGTTAAGGGACCTATAAGCAGTTTTATACGCCTACACCCGCAAGGGAGTAGATTTAAAAATTCAACTTTGGATCGCTCAGAGGCGACGACTAGTCATTCTGTGCATGAGAACAAAGTTCAAAAGCAAAAGATAGGTTGCTCAACTCATAATAATGATGAGTTGTACTATTAAGTTAATAAGTCACGAAAGAGGGTGGCTCGAGAAACAGAATCTCATTGTGCATGCGAGAGGCTCATTAAGGCTGTACTGACAGAATGCGGTTATCCCAAGGCTGAACCTACGAGAGTCTCAGTATTTCAAAGACTTTCCACTGAAACGCCAAAACCCAAAATAAGGCGTTTCAATAAGAAAAAACCTGCAATTCAGCAAAATGAGTTCCCAGAGGTCACTATTAACATGACCGGTACAGGAAAGCAACATCGGGTTAATCCAGATCCTGATTTCTCTCCAGGAGGGAGAGTTGAGCAGGGTCTTCCCCAAAGGATGTCACGGCTATAACGATGGGTCAACCAACGTCGGGACTACAAGAAAATGCATAAAGGTCTGTCTTCAGACGAGGAATTTTCAGGTACCTATTCTGCAGTCACCTCGGATGATATAGTATCCAATGTTGGACGAGTCAGAGAATCATTGGCAATTACACCTGACCAATTAGCTCAGATATTACATGAGGCGTTAGCTAAACAACGCAAAGAAATTAGATCTGAAATCAAAACCGAGATGGAGTTGACAATGCAACAGATGCGAGATTTGCAGGCTCAACAACACCAACCGGAGTCGAGTCAAAAGGCTGAGCATAATACCATACCTGTACACATAACCGAGGTCGCTAATGACCATGACGAGGATGAAACCATCTTCACTGATCCTCTTTCTGATAAAGACAATTCGGGAAGCGGTCCGGCTAAGTCATCTACTCAACCTCCTCAAATCTGATCCTCTTTCTGATAAAGACAATTCGGGAAGCGGTCCGGCTAAGTCATCTACTCAACCTCCTCAAATCTATTTAAAGAAGAGTGAAGAAGAGGATGGGAAGCGGTCCGGCTAAGTCATCTACTCAACCTCCTCAAATCTATTTAAAGAAGAGTGAAGAAGAGGATAAGAAAATGCAAGATCTTGAAAGCAAAGTCAATGTTCTGATGACAGCCCAAGAAGTGAAGAAAACGGGCATTCCATATCCGTACCCAAGGGAATGGGACTTGATCCCTTATCCCCCAAAATTTAGTCTAATTAATTTTACTCCTTTTGATGGCAGGGGCTCACCTACACAACATTTAATCTATTTCAAATCTCACCTTGGTGCGATCTCAGGGAATGAAGCTTTGATAGTACGGTCATTCGTCGGGACTCTTCGTGGCCCCGCTTTCAATTGGTACCGCCGTCTTAAGCCAGGGAGTATAACCAGCTGGGATGATATGGAAGAATTGTTCCTAACCAATTTCTTTGACGACGACACGGAGGTCTCCATTGGCACTTTACTAAACGAAAAGCAGAAAGATAGGGAGTCAGTGGACGTTTTCGTCAAGCGATTCTGGAACAAAGCAGTGAACTATCGGGATCCACTCACGGAAGAGTTTATTCTTCAGACATATCATAATAACTTGTCTTTAGATGTATTAGACGTCATGGGGGTTGTTCCCTCTAAAACATGAAAAGAGTTGAAGGTGAGAGGCGAGCAAGCCGAGCGCTTTCTCAAGAGAAAGAAGTTGGAGAGGGGTTAGCCACTAGATAACCCTCAAAAACAAAATTTTAACCCTCGAGGCAGAGGGAGAGGATCCATAGCTGCTGTTGATGCTCATCAAACATCACAACATCCGCAACATCAACAACCGCAACAATCATCTTTCCAGTTGGCACCACTTCAGAATCAGCAGCCCCCGAGACAGCCTAAAGCTTCGGAACCCAGATTCCCGAAAGAGTATTCTTTCAAAGACGATGAAGTTCCAGTCATCTTCAAGTATCTATTGGATAATAATAAGATCAAGCTTCCACCGGTCACGAATCAAGAAGAAGCAAAGAAGACTAATGACCCAAAGTATTGTGCATACCACAGAAGGGTCCATCATCCTACCAAGACGTGTTACGTCTTGAAAGAAAAAATACAGACTTTGATCGACGTTGGTATCGTGACTCCGAAACCAAAAGAGAAGAAAGTAGGTGCGAATGCTGTATCTATTAGCTTTGGTTCGGTGCCTTTATCCTGGTTCCAAGCCGAACCGGTATCAAAAGTTAAAATGCAAACCATCAACGATGATCCTCACGGACAACGCCAAAAAGGACTTGTGTCACATACAACTCCAAATGGCGAAATCCTCTGGGTTCATCCTGATCTATTGGAAGATGAACAATGGACGACATCCACGTCTAAGCTGAAAGGCAAAGGAAAGGGGAAGTCTTGTTTCGGAGTTTTAGCAATTCCTGAGAAGAATGATGAAGTAATCCCAGCCCTACCACTTTCTGAAGAAGAGCAAGAATCTTTCACAACAAGAAGCGGAAATAAATACCGTTTTAATTACCCAAGTGCATCGGAACAACTAGCTGAACAGGGGTAGTAAAAACTACGCCTTCTAAAACCCTTGCTGAGCTGGGGGTAGTTGCAACTCCTCCTATAGCTTCTGGAAAACCTCAGCAACCAGCTAAGCAAAAGGAAAAAGAAACCCAACATAAAGAAGTTCAAGTTCCGAGGCAGTCTCATTTCAATCGACCAATTGGACGAGATAAACCGAAAAGCTCGAGTGCTCCATATCGTTTCGATGTTATGGCTCAGTTAGCTAATATCCCAGCAAGGATCACGCTATACGAGTTACTGCGCCTTTCGAAGGATACTAGAGAAGCTTTACAAGAAGCCTTGGCCGATTCTGAGGTATTTCTCACTCAGATTAAACCAACTCCCGAAGAGCCAGAGTCGTCAATTCAGTACTGCAACTTAGCAGCCACAAAATTCCCTTGCATTGCTTTCACCAAAGAAGATATGCAAGTCAAGAATTCGAAACATGATAGGCCTTTATACTTCACTAGATATATTGGCTCGAGCGTTGTCAACCAGATTCAAGTCGATCCGGGTTCTGTTGTTAGTATCATGCCACTTCGGTTGATGTACTACCTCAGAATTCCCGCCAACAAGCTAGCCTCTACAGGAACCGTTATTTACGGATTCAATACTAACGGGTCAAGGCCATTGGAAAAAATCCGGGTGAAGTGTCAACTCGGAGACTTGAAGTTAGAGGTCACTTGTTATGTGATCGATGCAGAGACTTCTTTTAATTTGCTGTTGGGTTGTCCATGGATCCACAGTAATCTCATAGTTCCCTCCACCCTCCATCAGTGTCTGAAATATGTTGACACTATCAACGAGGTCAAGACGGTGGTCGCGGATAGGCAACCATTTAAGGGGTTAGAAAATTATTTTACTGACTCCCTTCTTTATGGTGTTGAATCTGATACTGAACCATCGGCCCATGGTACAGACAGCGGAGAAGAAGCTGATACCGAAGCTGGACTCGATTATAGTGAAGGTCTTGTACTAAATGATATTGAACCTCTTGTAATCGATCTTGATGGTGACGAATCGTCGGATGAACGTTGTAACTGGTAACTTACCGATGAAATAATAAATGATGATTTAGAGTACTCGTGTTGTCTCAATAATGTAATGCAGGAATTGTATGACGACCCTAGTATACACATGCCACTTCGTTCGTCTTGTACGACGACGAAACACATCCAAAATTCGTTCGGAACAACTATGATCCTACCCGCAAAGACAGGGGGTGAAAAGGAAATAGTCTTTGGAAAGGGAGAACCATCCCCTACTCCCGATCTTTTCTTGAACACTAATTCGGATGATGAAGAACCCGTGCGATATTTCTCTCGGTATAGTTCACAAGCAAATGGCTACATGAGGAAGCAAGGCTATGACCTCTTGCTCGGTGAAGGTCTTCATTTTGGTCAAGGTGTCAGGGTTCCACCCCATCCTGCCTATGTACCAAAAGGAAAACCGGATAATTATTACAGCTATAAAAGGGGTTTGGGTTACGTCTCGTCATCTGATGATGAATATTGAAAACCGGATAATTATTACAGCTATAAAAGGGGTTTGGGTTACGTCTCGTCATCTGATGATGAATATTGCGGGCAAATCATTAATCAGCTAACAAATAAAAGTGAGTTTTCATCTGATACTTCAACTTGGGATTCTGACACTAGTATCAGGGAAGCATTCAAAAGATTAATGTCAAACATGACCGTAGTTGATCCTTCTACTACAGAAGAAGATGATCAATTATCCACTTGGGAAGACCCCTGGGTACACTACATGAATGTTCAATACGGCGATCGGTTTGAACAAAGAGAACCTCCTACTGAAGATAGAGTAGTCCAGATTAATATGGGTGATGAAATTAACCCAAAACCCATATTTATTAGTGACGATCTTCCACCAGATGAGAAAGAAGAACTAATCGCCCTTATTAGAGAGTATATCGACATTTTCGCTTGGAATTACGAAGATATGCCGGGTCTTGACCCAGATGTAGCAATGCACAGCCTTAACATTAAACCGGATATTAAACCCATTAAACAACAACAAATATGGTTTCGTTCGCAGATTATGGAGGCAATAGAAGCTGAAGTCAAGAAACTGATTGATTCAGGCTTCGTCAGAGAAGAACAACATCCTGATTGGTTGGCTAATATTATTCCAGTCCTTAAAAAGAACGGGAAGATCAAAATCTGCATTGACTTTAGAGATCTGAATACAGCCTGCCCTAAAGATGAATTTCCTCTGCCAATTACAAATGTCATTATTGACAACACATGTGGGTTTGAGAGAATGTCATTTATGGACGGATTTTCTGGGTATAATCAGATCAAGATGCACCCAGACGATGAAAAGCATACGGCATTTAGAACACCACTTGACATCTTCTGTTACACTGTTATACCTTTCGGTTTGAAGAACACCGGCGCCACATACCAACGGGCAATGACAAAGATCTTTTAAGAGCACCTTCGGAAGACCGTTGAATGCTACGTTGATGACCTGGTTGTTAAAAACCGTGATAAAAACAACCACATTAGCAATTTGAAGACGATCTTCGATCTTATGAGGAGTCATCAGCTAAAGATGAACCCGACTAAATCATTCCTAGGGATGTCCAGTGGTAAATTTCTTGGGTTCGTCGTCACTACAAAAGGTATTCATATCGATCCTGATAAGGTGAAGGCGATAAAATTTCTTGGGTTCGTCGTCACTACAAAAGGTATTCATATCGATCCTGATAAGGTGAAGGCGATACATAAATTACAACCCTCGAGAAATCTTAAAGAACTCAGAGGGCTGCAAGGTCGACTGGCATATATCCGTCGGTTTATATCGAATCTGTCCGGAAAATATCAACCTTTCTCCAAACTCACAAAGAAAGGTGTGTCGTTCATTTGGGATGAAGCATGTCAAAAGGTGTTCGAGGATATTAAAACATATCTAGCGAATCCACCTATTCTCGTTGCACCAAAATCGGGCAGACAGTTTTTGATTTACGTCAAAGCGACGAGCCATTCGTTAAGTGCATTGCTCGCACAAGACGGCGATAACGGTCACGAACAAGCTGTGTATTACCTAAGTCGTACATTGGTCGGAGCCGAATCTCGTTATCCGATGATCGAGAAAGAATGCCTCGCCCTTGTATTCACAATCCAGAAAATGCAACATTATTTAGTTGGACATATGATCTATGTCATTTCCAACAAAAACCCAATTTGAGTATTCATGACCCAACCAGCCTCCATGAATTGGCGTTGAGCCAGGTGGGCCTTACTCCTATCCCAATATGATTTGTATTTCAAGCAGCAAAAATCAGTTAAAGGACAAGCTATCTGCGATCTTTTGGCGGTAAATCCTACAAAAGATATAGCCAAGTTGTACGACGATCTGCCGGATGAAACTCACGAAGTTAACACCACGTCACATTAACCGGTGTGGCAATTATACTTCGATGGGGCTTCCCGAGCAACCAACGTGGCAAGCGCACCCGGATGTTCTAAAATTTCCTCAAGAGTGGGGGTCGTTTTAGTTTCCCTGGAAAAGCATGTCTTGCCTAGAGCATATTCGTTAACCGAACCATGCTCTAATAACGTGGCCGAGTACAATGCATTAATAATTGGGCATAATTTTGCCAAAGAGCTGGGGGTCGAATACCTTGAAGCTTTTGGTGATTCTCAATTGGTAGTTAATCAGATACGAGGAGAGTATGAAATCAGAAATCAAGATCTAATTCCATACCACCAGGTAGCCATCGAGATACAAACTCGTTTGAAGAATTTTTCATCGAGTATGTTCCATGTCTCCAAAATGCATATGCAGACGCATTAGCAGCATCATCGGTATCTTTGGCTCAGCCTCCCGAAACAGAGCAATTAATTACAGTGAGAACTCACCAGCTTATTGTTCCAATCTACGATTCGATTGCTAAAGAAGCATACTCAACGAGAGTTGAACCCGAAGTTTGAGATTGGCGTTTCCCTATTATCGATTATGTCCTACATGGTATCTTACCTGAAGATGTAAGAGAAAGGGATTCGATTCGTCGAAGAGCACCGAGATTCTACTACAATGCTACTGCGCAAATGTTATATCAAAGGTCGTACGATGGTTTACTACTCTGTTGTCTATCTAATAAAGAGGCAGAACAAGTACTCAAAGAGGCGCATGACGGGACATGTGGTGCACATCAGCCCGGTCCCAAACTCTGCGACCGACTTAGGAGAATGGGATATTACTGGCAACCTATGGTAAAGGATGCAGTCGACTATGCCTGACGATGTCATGTATGTCAGTTACATGCAAATTATATGTATCAGCCATCGGAACACTTACACCCATCAACGACGTCATGGTCATTTGAAACTTGGGGAATGGATATTGTTGGTTCTATTTTCCCACCTTCAGTTAAAGGCGACCGTTTCATTCTGGCTATCACTGATTATTTCTTGAAATGGGCAGAAGCGTTTCCACTTAAGGAAGTAAAGACGAGTGATGTTATCAAATTTATAAAACACCACATCATGTATCGGTATGGTGTCCCAAGGCGAATAGTACACGACAATAGTCCTCAATTCGTCAGCAACACATTCATCAAATTCTACGGTAAATTCGGGATTAAGGATGTTTCATCGACTGCTTATAATCCCACAGCTAATGGATTAGCCGAAGCTTTCAACAAGACTATTATCAAGATTCTGGCAAAACTTGTGAAAGTCGATAAACGAGATTGGGACGACAAACTCGGTGAAGCCTTGTGGGCTTATCGTACAACTGTCCGCATGCCAACTGGAGCAACCCCATACTCCTTGACATATTGATGCGAAGCTGTCATGCCTTTAGAAATATAAATTCCCTCTCTCCGCATCGCTCTCGCAACGGGAATGACGACAGAAGAACATCACTAGAAACGTCTTGAGGAATTAGAGATGTTAGATGAAAAATGCTTGGAAGCTCAACAACAAATCGAGTTTTATCAGGCTAGAATTTCTCGGGCTTTCGATAAAAAGGTCCGACAACGAAGTTTTAAAGAAGGAGATCTGGTTCTTGCCGTTCGAAGGCCTATGATTCTCAATTCTAAGAAGAAAGAAAAATTCCAACCTAAATGGGAAGGATCGTTTGTAATAGGAACAGTCTATTCAAACGGTGCGTATCGCCTGATCACCCAGGATGGCAACAAGTTAATAATGCCAATAAATAGAAAGTTCCTAAAGAAATACTATCCGTAGTATGTTCAGGATAACCTATATAAAATAAAAAATTCCTGAAGAAGTATTATCCGTATGTTCAGGATAAACTATGTAAAATGGAAAGTTCCTAAAGAATCCTATATAGGATATCTTTAAGATAACCCGAGATCAGTTGATTGTCTTAAATAGAAACTGATCATTTGAATAATCCATTCTTAATTATCATAAAATGATTAAGATTCTTTTACTGTTTTTGTTGAGATGAGATTCAATGACAGAATATAGTTGATCTTTCCTCACGAAACCCCTCACTGATTGAATTGACTGACGGTGGGTCCACTAAAATCCATCATGGATTAAAATCCTTCAAACTCCCGTTGTATCTGTTTTTTTAACATTCCCAATGCTGAAATTATGATACAATGTTAAAAATTCAGGTTATCGGTCCATATCAGTCGCCAAATCATTTCATGTCAAATTCTTGTGTTTGACATAAAAAATTCCCACTGAGTAATTTGTACAAGTCAACGAACCCATTGTTATTTGTACCAAACTCCCACTTGGTCAAACCTTACTACAGTTAGGACCATAACCAAAATCTCCTTTCGATTCATTTCACGAACGAGAGGTCTACTTTCGAATTGAATAATCAAACCTTATAACAGTTAGGATTATTCAAAGCAGTCCAGATTCTCTAAGTGGAGATCCCACTTTGAGTTTTCTTTGCACCAGGAGATAGAATATAAAATTCTTCATCTCCGATTTTGGGTTTATCTCTACCAACAAACAAGAGACCAGGAGATAGAATATAGAATTCTCTCTCCGATTTTAGGTTTATCTCTACCAACAAACAAGAGACCAGGAGATAGAATATAGAGTTCTCTCTCTGATTTTGGGTTTATCTCTACCAACAAACAAGAGACCAGGAGATAGAATATAGAATTCTCTTTCCGATTTTAGGTTCATCTCTACCAACAAACGAGATATTGAGAGATAGAATATTCAATTCTTTCTTTATAATCTTGGGTTCATCTCCCTGCCTAGGAAATGTAACCTACTTATATTTCAAAATCCATGTCGTTCACACATGGGGGATGTTATCTCTATCCCTTACTAGAGATAAGCCTACATCTAACACATGTAGCCTACATATTCAATATTGTAGTTCAAAGTCTAAGAGAGTTTAATCTTTTAGCCTAACGTTATATGTGAAACGGATTTAGATAATTCACATACTAGCCCGATTCAAACGGTAGTCGGTAAAGGCATAGCAAATCCGTTGATGGCTGAGGATTTGCCAAAAATCCTATAAGTATTATGGTTATTTATTCTAAACAAGAATGAGTAATCATAATAAAATCTCAATGAGCAAAAGAGTTCACTATATTGACTAAAAGCGTTCAAACAAAGCTACAAAAAATATATGTTCTCAAATTACAAAAGCTTATAATGATGAATTTGATCTTCAAGTTTTAAGAGCTCTATCGCATAAGCTTGTTCGAGTTCAGCTATCAAGCTAGCTTTGAAATTTCCTTCATCAATACTTTGAAGCTTGATGACCTCTTGCTCCTTTTCAGTGAGTATTTGATCCTGAAGATTCAGCTGTTGGGATAGATTAGACTAGGTTCGAATCAATGCCTCCAAATCGGACTTCAAAGCTTCCTGAGCATCTTCGGCCTTCATAAGTTGTTCCTTCAAGCGGTCTATCTCAGCTTGACCCGACTCTAGATTCCAATGCAGGTCAATCTTGGCTTGTGCCTTCTTGGCAATACTTACCCTGATCTGCCTAACACGGGTATATACATGAGGGTTTTCTTGTTTGGATTATTTCGCTCGACGTACCTATGCTCGTGTTGTAATTTTCTAAATACTAAAATCCTCCTATTGTTAAGGAGTTACAATTTAAGCTACATGGTATATACATGAGGGTTTCCTTGTTTGGATTATTTCGCTCGACGTACCTATGCTCGTGTTGTAAATGCCTAAATAGGATTTGCGATTTTAAATATATATATGATATAACTGTATTTTCTATATACAACGAGCCCTATCCCTTGGGGTTGGTTGTGATGTTGCTCGCTAGCGCTTTGACGCTCGTTGTCCCTCCCCTTTCAGGTAACGAGCCAGGTGCACGGAGAGTCGCAGGTTGATGGCGATGCACTTTAGTGATTCAGGTGTCTATTTTAGTTATTTTTTTTAGCTCCACTGTAGACTTTTGTTTAGACATATGAGGGTTTTATTCTAGAACTTGTAAAGGCTGTGTGCCTTATTTCCTCTTATTCAGATATTTTGTATTTGAGACTTGTTGAGAAACTCCAGTTTATTTATTTCAGACATTGACTTGTATTTCGGTATGTTAGATGATGAAATATAAATTTTGATCTCTATTATTTTATCAGTTGACTCTTGTATTATCTTTTACTTGCTTTTGTACCTACACCTGTTATTGACTCTACTAGAGAGATAGTAATTGTGATGGTAAAACATGTTATTACACGGTGTGGTGCATGGCAGGTTTGATATTCTTGGTTTTACCTTGGACTGCAGCCTTGTGTGAACCCAGAGGCGTCATAAGGAGACGGGTTTGATGAGTCTTTACCGACCACTGTTTGGGTCGGGCTAGCATATGAATTGTCTAAGTCTGTTTCATATGTAACGTTGTGCTAACGAAATGAATTCCCTTAGACTTAGCGCTACGATATTAAATACGGAGACTTGGTCATTTTTACGGGAACGGACCATCCGGCAACACATGTTAGATGCTGACTTATTCTTACCTATGCTTCGGGATAAAATTCCCTAGATTTGTATTCTGGTATCTTTTCAATCGGTGAAAGACTAAACCGACAACGCGTGTTAGACGCTGACTTATCCCTACTTAGGATCCGGGATAAAATTCCCTGCGCGTGTAAGGCATGGATTACGGTGTTAAAATATAGTGTCTTCTCTTAGGGCAAAGACGAACCCTACACTGGAGAGGAAGAATTTTATATTCTATCTTCGAACCTTCTTTTGGGGCAGAAGTGAACCTGGTACCGGGGAGGAAGAATTTTATATTCTATCTCTGGTTACGAAAGAAACTCAAAGTGGATTTTTTATTTTAAGAATCTATGAGGTGAAACTAGGAATGAGATCTCCCCTCTGAGAATCAAAAATTTTAGATAACCCTAACTTTTATAGGATTGGTTATCTGACTTGAAGACGAGTTTCCGACTTCAGCCGTAACTTTTATAGGATTGACTGAAGGGGAAAGGGGTGAGAGTTTTTCATTTATCGAAAAGAAATCCCGGCTCGGGCCATTATAACCGTTCGATGGTTTTGACTAAGATGAGGTACTGAGACGACCCTAACTTTTAGGTTTGGTCGTTCAATTGGGGTGGAGGTCTTTTGTTTATCGAAAGAAAAGAATCCGACTTAAAAGTAGGCCTCTCGTTCGTTGGAGGAATCGAGAGGGGATTTTGGTTGTGGTTGTGGTCCTAACTATAGAAAGGTTTGACCAAATGAACAGTGAGAGTAGGAGTATAAATTACAGTGGGAGTGTTGATTCGTACAAATCACTTGAAGGGAGTTCTCGGTGTTAAGTGACAACTACTTAATACGAAGGGGTTTGACAATAATCACTGATCAGAAGATTAAAATTCCGAACACTATATCTAGACTCTAACCATGGGAGTGTTGAGTGCACAGACGTAGCAGGAGCTTGAGTGGAGTAAAATAGGAAGAATTTTAGAGGACCCACCGTCGATTAATTTGATCGGTGAGGGATTTTGCGGTGGAAGAGTGTAAATCGACCACAACAGTGGGTTCGTGAGGGAATATTATAGCCAATCTAGCTGATCTCGGGTTATCCTTAAGAACACTCTGTACAGTATTCTCTAGGAACTCCTCGTTTTAGCGAGTTATCCTAAGCGTACTAAAGATAGTACTTTTTCAGGAATTTCCCATTTATTGGCATCATGATTTTATCACCGTCTTGGGTGACCAAACGGTATGCGCCATTAGAGTAGACCGTTTCTATCGCAAATGGTCCTTCCTATTTGGGTTGAAACTTGTCTTTCTTCTTTAAGTTGAGTATCATTGGCCGTCAGACGGCGAGAACCAAATCTCCTTCTTTGAAGCTTCGTTGCTTGACTCTTTTGTCGAAAGCACGAGAAATTTTGGCTTGGTAAAATTTAATTTGCTGTTAAGCTTCCAAACGCTTCTCGTCCAACATCTCAAGTTCTTCAAGCCATTTTTTATGTTGTTCCTCTGTCGTCATCCCTGTTGCGAGAGTAATACGAAGTGATGGAATTTGGATTTCCAAGGGAAGAACAGCTTCGCACCCATATACCAATGAGTACGGAGTCTGCCCGGTGGGCGTGCGAATTGTGGTGCGATAGGCCGAAAGGGCTTCACCAAGTTTGTCATCCCAGTCTCGCTTGTTAGTTCTCACGAGTTTTGATAAAAATTTTATGATTGTCTTGTTAAATGCCTCTGCTAATCTATTTGCTGTGGGATTATATGTCGTTGACGAGACATCTTTGATTCTGAATTTCTCGCAGAATTTGATGAAGGCATTGCTCACAAACTAAGGGCCGTTGTCGTGTACAATTCTTCTCGGAACTCCATATCGGTAGATGATGTGGTGTTTAATAAACTTGACGACGTTGCTAGTCTTCACTTCTCTTAATGTCACTGCTTCAGCCCACTTTGAGAAGTAATCGGTGATTGCCAAAATGAAACGGTCTCCTTTGAACGACAGCGGGAAGATAGGACCGACGATATCCATTCCCCATGTCTCGAATGGCCATGAAGTGGCTGATGGGTGTAGGTGTTCCAGGGGTTGATGCATGTAATTTGTGTGTATTTGGCACGCGTGGCACCGTTGGGCGTAGTTGATCGCGTCCTTAACCATGGTTGGCTAATAAAATCCCATTCTTCTGAGATGATCACAGAGCTTGGGACCGGGTTGATGTGCACCACAAGTACTGTCATGAGCTTCTTTGATAGCTCCTTCTGCTTCTTTTGTTGAGAGGCATCGAAGTAGTAGGCCGTCGTATGCGCGTTGATACAATGTTCGGGTTGTTAAGTTGTAATAGAATCTCAGTGCCCTTCATCACACTGAGTCTCTTTCATTTAC
The DNA here is from genome assembly GCF_001876935.1 of Asparagus officinalis. Classification (NCBI taxonomy): domain Eukaryota; kingdom Viridiplantae; phylum Streptophyta; class Magnoliopsida; order Asparagales; family Asparagaceae; genus Asparagus; species Asparagus officinalis. The sequence continues at coordinate 67,088,660 of NC_033801.1, read as the reverse complement.
ATCTTGCGGTAAAATTCCATGCACGACATAGTCGATAATAGGGAATCGCCAATCTCGAGGTTCGAGCTCAATCTTGGCCACGTGCGTCTCTTTGATTTCCAAAGCGCATTCTTGCACAAAAAGTTGATGAGTTTTGATGGTAACCCATTGTTCTGTGTCGGGAGGTTGTGCCAAAGATATTGCTAATGCTGCCAATGCATCTGCATATGTGTTTTGGAGATGTGGAATATATTCAATGAAGAATTCCTCAAATGAACCTGCCATCTCGATGGCCACCTTGTGGTACGGTATCAAGTCTTGATTCCTGACTTTGTACTCTCCTCGGATTTGATTGACTATCAATTGAGAATCACCAAAAGCTTCAAGATGTTCGACCCCCAGATCTTTGGAAAATCTAAGTCTGATGAGCAGCGCGTTGTATTCAGCTACGTTATTAGAGCATTTTCCTATCAATGAGTAGGCACGAGGTATCACGTGCTTCTCCGGGGAGACTAGGACGACTCTGACTCCTGCGGAGATCTTAGAATTACCAGGAGCGCTAACCGTGTTGGTTGCTCGGGAAGCACCGTCGAAGTACAATTGCCAAATGTGTTGATGAGAAGTAACATTAACCTCATGGGTTTCATCTGGCAAATCTTCATACAAATCGGCTACGTCAGTTGTAGGGTTAGCTGGCAAGAGATCGCAAATTGTCTGTCCTTTGACTGATTTCTATTGTTTGAAGTGCAAATCATATTGGGACAGGAGTAGAACCCATTTTGCTAATCTCCAATTCATAGAGGCCGGTTGCGTCATGAATACCCGAACCGGGTTGATGTTTGAAATGACATAGATTGTCTGTCCAACGAGATAGTGTCGTATCTTTTGGATGGCGAACACCAAAGCGAGGCATTCCTTCTCGATCATTAGATATTGAGACTCATCACCTACCAAAGTTCGGTTTAAGTAATGGACGGCCTGTTCGTGACCGTTGTCATCGTCTTGTGCGAGCAAAGCACTTAACGAGTGGTTCATCGTCTTAATATAAATCAAGAACGGTTTACCTAATTTCGGTGCCACGAGAATAGGAGAATTTTCCAGATATGCTTTGATATCCTCGAATGCCTTTTGACAAGCGTCGTCCCAAATAAACGACACACCCTTCTTGGCGAGTTTGGAAAACAGTTGGCATTTCCCGGATAGATTCAAGATGAAACGATGAATATAAGCTAGTCGTCCTTGTAATCCTCTGAGTTCTTTAAGGTTCTTCGGGGGCTACAATTCGTTTATTGCTTTCACTTTGTCGGGGTCAATACGGATATCCTTTGTGGTGATGATGAATCCCAGAAACTTATCACTGGACATTCCGAGGAAAGACTTGGTAGGGTTCATCTTCAACTGATGGGTCTGCATGAGATCGAATATCATCTTCAATCTTTGATATGGTCGTCTTTATTATGACTATTCACGACTAGGTCATTAACATAGCATTCGACGGTTTTCCGGAGGTGTTCCTGGAAATTTTTTGACATCGCTCGTTGATAGGCTGTGCCTGCGTTCTTTAATCCGAAAGACATAACCGTATAGCAGAAGACGCCGAGAGGAGTTCTGAACGCGGTATGTTTTTCATCGTATGGGTACATCTTGACTTGATTGTAACCTGAAAATCCGTCCATAAAGGACATTCTCTCAAATCCACATATGTTATCAATAATAACATCTGTGATTGGAAGAGGGAAATCATCTTTTGGGCAAGCCGTGTTCAAGTCTCTGAAGTCAATACAGATCCTGACTTTCCCGTTCTTTTTTAGGACTGGTACGATATTTGCCAGCCAATCAGGATGTTGTTCTTCTCTGATAAAACCAGAGTCGATCAATTTCTTGACTTCTGCCTCAATTGCCTCCATAATTTACGGACGAAACCATCTCTGGGCCTGTTTGACAGGTTTGGCATCTGATTTGATGTTGAGGCGGTGCATTGCTATGTTCGGATCAAGTCTTGGCATATCCTCATATTTCCAAGTGAAGACGTCTATGTACTCCTTAATGAGGGTGATCAGTTCTTCCTTCTCGTCTAGTGGAAGACTACCACTGACGAATATAGGTTTCGGATTCTCTTCGTTTCCCATATTTACCTGGACTACTTTGTCTTCGGTGGGTGGTTCCCTTTGCTCGAAACGATCACCGTACTGAATATTCAGGTGATGAATCCACGGGTCTTCCCAAGTGGGTAATTGATCGTCTTCTTCCATTTTGGCAGGATTGACCATAGCCATATTTAACATCAAGCTTTTGAATATTTCCCCAATACTAACATCGAAATCCTAATTGGAAGAATCGGATGACTCATTTGCTAATTGATCGAGGACTTGCCCGCAACTTTCTTCATCAGATGAAGAGGCGTAGCCCAGGCCCCTTTTATAGCCATAATAATTATCGGGTTTTCCTATTAGTACATAGGCCGGATGAGGTGGAACTCGTGGGCCTCGACCAAAACAGAGGCCTTCTTCAAGCGCGAAATTATATCCCCACTTCTTCATTAAATCACGCGATTGCTGACTATACTTGGAGAGGTGGGGTCCGAGTTTCTCTTCGTCGTTATTTTCCTTTAAAAAAGGATTTGACGGTGGGAACATCTCCCCTTTGCCAAAAACTAACTCTTTTCCACCCACTGCCTTGGCATGAATGACAAGGGTTGTTCCAAATAAGCCTTGGACATGCTTTGATATTAAGCAGGAGGATCAAAGCGGCAGGTGTATGTCAGGGTTCTCATATAATCCCTGCATTACGTCGTCCAGACACGATAAGTACCCTAAATCATCTTTTATTACTTCTTTGGCAAGTTGCCAATTACAACTACTGTCTGACGATTCACCGTCGTCAGGACTGATTACAAAGGGTATAATGTTATTTAGTACAAAACCGCCATTGTAACCAAGCCTGGCTTCGATATCTGCTTCTTCTCCACTGTCCGTACCTTGAGTTGATGATTTAGTATCGGATTTAGCACCGTATAGAAGGGAGTCAGTAAAATAATTTTCCAATCCCTTAAACGATTGTTTATTCGTGACCACCGTCCTTATCTCATTATTAGCGTCTACATATTTTAGACATTGATGGAGAGTGGAGGGGACGATAAGATTACCATGGATCCAGGGTCATCCTAATAGTAAATTATAGGAGGTTTCCGCGTCAATCACGTAGCACGTGACTTCGGACTTTAAATCCCTAAGTTGGCATTTTACCCGGATTTTACCCAATGGCCTAGACCCGCTGGTATTGAATCCGTAGATGACGGTGCCCATTGAGGATAATCTGCTCGTGGGGATCCTAAGATTGTACATCAGTCAGAGCAGCATGATGCTAACAGGGGAACCCAGATCGACTTGGATCCAGTTGATGACGCTAGAGCCGATGTACCCGTAGAAAGTATAAGGGCCTATCATGCTTTGAGTTTGATACTTGCATATCATCTTTGGTGAATGTTATGCAAGGGAATTGCTTAGCCGTCAAGTCACAATGTTGAATCGAGAGTTTCGAATCTTTAGGAGTTGGTTTAATGTGATTGAGAAATACATCAGCATCGGCCAGGGCTTTTTGCAAGGCTTCCCCCGTGTCTTTAGAGAGTCGCAGCAATTCGTACAAAGTTATTCTTGCTGGGATATTGGCTAGCTGAGTCATAACGTCAAAGTGGTATGGTGTGCTTAAGTTCCCCGGTTTATCTCTCCCAATCAGGCGATTGAATCGAGACTGCTTCGGGTTCTGGACCTCCTGGTGTTGGGGTTCTTTTCTTTTTTGTTTACTAGCCGGTTGTTGCTGTGATTTTGCTGTAGGTGCAGGGGGAGTTGTAGCCACCCCCAGCTCAGCCAATGTCTTAGCATTTGGGTCAGAGGCTTCGGGATACTTGTAGTGATATTCATTTCCACCCCTAGTAGCGAACGCTTCTTATTCGTCCTCGAAAAGTGATAAAGTAAGGATACTTTCATCATCTTTTTCAGGAATTACCGTGGCAGGACAACAGGATTTGCCCTTGTTTTTAGACTTCTTTTCAGATGAGGAACTTGCCTATTGTTCATCATTGAGCAGATCTGGATGGACCCAAAGAATTTCACCGTTAGAAGTTGTGTGATGCACAAGTCCTTTCTGGCGTTGTCCATGGGGATCATCGTTAATAGTTTTCACCTTCACTTTTGATACAGGTTCTGGTTGGAACCATGACATTGGGACCGATCCAAAGCTGATAGAAACCGCGTTTGCACCCACTTTCTTTTTCTTAGGCTGCTTTGGAGTGATGATACCCACATCGATTAGGGCTTGAATTTTGTTTTTGAGAGCGTAGCACATCTTTGTGGGATGGTGGATTGTTCTGTGAAACGCACAGTATCACGGGTCCGTAGTTTTGTTAGCTCCCTCATGATCAGTGATTGGGGGTAGCTTAATTTTATCATTCTCCAACAAGTATTTAAAAATACCAGGAACCTCATCTTCCTTGAAAAAATATTCTTTTGGGAATTTTGGCTCAATAGTCTTCTGTTGCCTTGGAGGCCGTTGTTGCCATTGGGGTGTTTGCTGGCGTGGCGTTTGTTGTTACGGTTGCTGTTGGGGTTACAATTGGAATATCTGATTTGTATCCGCTACATTTGCCTGCGACTTACCTTTTACCACGGGGGGTGAATTTCTGTTTCGGGGCATTATTGGGTGGCTGACCCCTTTTAGTTTTCTTTCTTTTGAGGAAGCGTTCAGCCTGCTCTCCTCGCACCTTCAACTCTTTCCACGTTTTGGATGGTGTCATGCCCATAACTTCTAACACATCTAATAAAAGGTTGTTATGACACGTTTGGAGAATAAATTCTTTAGTGATCGGGTCTCGGCAATTTATTGCTTTATTCCGGAAACGTTTGACGAAATTTTCAACCAGCTCTCCATCTTTCTACTTCTCATCAAAGAGTGTTCCAATAGACACTTCAGTATCATCGTCGAAGAAGTTGGTGAGAAACATAGTTTTCATATCATCCCAGCTATTGATACTTCCTGGCTTGAGACGGTGGTACCAATCGAAAGCAGCCGCGTGAAGAGTTCCCACAAATGATGGAACCATTAGAGGTTCATTACCTGAAATGACCCCAAGGTGAGACTTGAAGTAAATCAAGTGTTGACTGGGTGAACCTTTTCCGTCGAATGGCGTGAAGTTAATCAGGTTGAACTTTGCTGGGTATGGAATTGATTCCCATTCCCTTGGATAAGATCGCGGAATGCCGGTCTTCTTTACCTCTTTTGCAGACATCAAAGCATCAATTTTGCTTTCAAGATCTTTCATCTTGAGTCCCTCACTTGTATCTTTCTTAGGGTGATCCCGGGGGGAAGTGACATAGTCCTCTTTCGTGTTGTTATTACCTGAGGGACCGCTCCCAGCATTGTTGCCAGTAAGAGGGGCATCGATGATGATATTCTTGTCTACTTCCCAATCATTATCGAGTTGGTTAAGATTATTATGACGGCTAGATTTTCCCTGCTGATTTGTCAGCATCACGATTTGTTGGTCATGCATTTCCCTCATCTACTGCATAGCCATTTCCATTTCAAATTTAAAATTCTCTTTCTGCTTGGTTAAAGCATCATCGAGAATCTTAGCTATTTGTTCAGTGCTGATCATAAACGACTCGTAAGATTGTCCCACGCTAGATGTCGTATCATCGGAAGCCAATACAGAATGAGCATCCGATGTTTCATCATCTAAGGACTGTGACCTTCTGGGTCTAGGTCTGACAGTTCTAGACCGCAGCCATGTCATGCGCTGAGACACTTCTGTAAATGGCTCAGGACTGAAACGTTGTGTCACCTTCTCTTTAACAGTCATGTTTGCGTACACTTCTGGGAATTCATCGTCTCGAACAAATGGCCTTCTTTTACGGAAACACCTTGATTTAGGCCTTGACGTTTTGGTAGAAAGTCTTTCAAATACTGAGACTCTTTGTTGAGTGCTTTCGGGACAGTTACATTCTGATAATACTTCCTTGATGAGCTTGGTACATGGACAGTGGGAATCCATTTCCCGCGTATTTCATTTTCGAGATTTGTGTTTACCCCCAGCCTGATAGTACAACTTATCGATGTGATCATCGAAGCAACCTATCGTATGCGGGTATGATTTTCCCATTTTAACATGGTCGTCTTCTGACAAATATGCTTCTTTTTTAGGATATAACATTTTATTGGTGTTCTCAAGAGTCACCCATTTAGAATTACGCTTTGGTGAGTGCGAGGCTCTAGTAGGATCTTGGACTTCAACTCGCAATCCAAGGCGAGCGGTTACAGGTACTTTCTTGACATGAGAGGCCTTCGGCTTGTTGAGAAGAGGCGTACGACCACCAGTCTGACGAGTGGTATGAGATTCACTTGTCGGACCCAAGTGTTCTTTGATTAGAGTTTTGCCTCGACCTTCGTGCAAATGACCGAGACGATCTGTAACCTTCATTTTGAATCTAGAGAAGTCCATGCTATCATGGAGCTTCAAGGGAGGTGTGGAACTTGTTGTGATGGGAACATGGGTCATTAGAGGCTCAAAAAGGACTGCAGGAAGCGAAGCAGAAGCAAAACAAGCTCTGGTGGCTCGAAGGTGGCACGAGTCACCATTTGGTGACTCGGCTTCAGCGACTCGGCCTTGGCTGAGTCAGCAAATGGTGACTCAGCCTTGGCCGAGTCAATAGGAGGTGACTCGGCCTTGGCCGAGTCAGTAAGAAGTGACTCAGCCTTGGCCGAGTCAGTAAGGGGCAAATTCTCTTTTTTGACTGTTTTGGGTGTCTTTTCCCCTTTTTTCATATTTTGCGTAGTTTTGGTGGTTTTTGGGCCACCTCTTCTTTCTGTAATTTCTTGGCTTCCTGCATAAGGATTTTAGCATGCGTAATCAATGTGCGGTGTTTCTGAATGCATTCGTAAAGGGTTGAACGGGTCCTTTTGACACGGACCCACTCATTCGTTGTTGGTTTAGAGAATAAGGCACTCGCTCGCTATTGTGGCGCTTGGCGCCTCCTAAACCTTAGGTCTACCTCATAGCGGATTCCATCAAGTGGCTCCGAAGCCTTGGAGAGTTGGCGTGTAAGGCGTTAGCGTCGTCTTTGTCGTGCTCTTTTTGACAGAGTTGGCACACCTCCAGCAGTAGGCCCCTTGACCAAGGAAGGGTTCAGTCCTGAAGATCCGGCTTCTTCAGAAATTGTAGGAGCGTTAGGGGATGAACTGTAGCAGTAATGGTGCAGAGCTCCTCATCTTGGGTCTTCAGATCTAAAGACCAACGAACTTTCCTTGTGGAAGAGGTCTTCATGTTCTTCTGAGGGGAAGATGATCTAGAGGAAGAAGACATATACTCCTCATACTTTTGTTGGTTGAACTCGTATTCGACATCTTCATCAATCGGGATGAGAATCCTTGGTTGCAACACCACAGCCTTCGCAGAAAGGCCGTCGGCTCCCACTGTGGTCGCCAGTTTGTTTTTGTCAAAAGTTGTCATTTCCTTTGCTTTCAAACCTGTTACACCGTTTATCGATTACAAGTTCGAGTTGATCTTTTTATAAGATCTTCTTACAATGAGAAAAGTAAAGATTATAACTTTATGAAACAAAACGCAGCAGTAGTTTATCTCAAGATCTTCTTACAATGAGAAAAGTAAAGATTATAACTTTATGAAACAAAACGCAGCAGTAGTTTATCTCATGTTGCTTTGTGTGGGATCTTCGCCTATGCCGGGGACGTGTTAGTCCATGGACCGCCACGGGTCAGATATGGTTGACAAGTATAATTATGCTCTTGTTTCACGAAGAAAGCAATTATAGCAGCGACAATCACGACCAAGCGAGATTGTGGCTCTTCTCGAGATCAAAACAAGGTTTGATCCGGAGGAAAGAGTAGAGAGAATCTCAAATCTTTCGAAAGCTTTTTCTTTATGAAAAAGTTCACCAAGATCTGCCAATTCTCCTCTTAAATTCGTGGTTTATTGTTCAATTGGACAGCACATTGCCCTCAGATTTTAGATCCTCTCAACTGAAGACCTTGGGCTTCTATTTATAGGCTTTTGTCGTCATGTTTTCTGATAAGATCAAGTGTTTTGACGTCATTTATAGTTGATAACCGCCCAGGCGCACTTAAGGATAGCTTCAGAACAGTTGGGGAGGTCCTGGGACGTAAGAATTCTGATAAAACATCGAAATCCACGTTTTGGGAGGTTTGGGAGGCCCAGATAGTCGTGGTGACTGAGAGGTATGCGAGTCACCATTTGGCGACTCGGAGCTGTGCGAGTCACCATTTGGTGACTCGGAGCTGTGCGAGTCACTATTCACCATTTGGCGACTCGGAGCTGTGCGAGTCACCATTTGGTGACTCGGAGCTGTGCGAGTCACTATTTGGTGACTCGCATGGGTGCGAGTCGCCATTTGGTGACTCGCATGCATGCGAGTCTCCTAGCCAATTGTTATGTCTTTTTGACTCTTTTGGTTGTTTGCATTTTCTTTGGTTCGCTTATTTTCCCCTTTACGCGTGTTTCGTCAATTTGTTGACTTGTGTGCTTTTACCAATTCGCTTCATGTGTTTCATCGTCATCAGATAAACTTCTTTGACTCAGATGATGTCGTTCATTATGTTCTCTTTGTCTTGAACTACGTGTGGGAATCCATAAGTAATTTTTGATGCCTTTAGATCCTAGTTCACATTGCATATACAAAGATTCATCATCGGAGTCGGATTGTACCTCATCTTCATGAGCCATGAAACATATGTTTGGATCATGAAGAGCAATCTTGCCGACTTCTTCGTCACTATCCGAATCGCTTGGCTCGGATTCCTCCTATCATGTATACACCGCCTTCTTCTTCTTGTACTTCATGTATTTCTCTTTTATCTTAGGGCAATCATTTGCTATATATCTCAGTTCATTGCACTCAAAGCATTTTCCTACACGAGAAGAAAATTTGTTAGAATGATTTTTAAAATTTTTGTTCATTTTTATCAATCTTGATATTCTCCTAGAGAGGTGAGCCACTTCTCTAGAGACATCAATATCACTTTCTGAGGAGGAGTCATTATTAATTGCTCCTTTAAGCGCAATAGTCTTCATCTTTTGAGAAGTCTCTTCATTTTCTCGTTGGGGCTCTTCCTCCTTCTCCTTGATCTTCTTCTCGTAAACTTTGAGTTTGCAAATGAGGCCATCAAGTATAAGCGTCATAAGATCATTGGCTTCCTCAACAACCGTAGCTTTGGGCTCCCATGCTGGTGTTAGAGAGCGAAGGATTTTGTAGTTCTTCTCTTGGTTCTCCAACACCTGATCAAGGCCATATAATTCATTAACAATATTAGTAAATCAACAAAACATTGCATCAATTGACTCATTTGGAAGCATCTTAAATAACTCATATTTATGCATAAGGCTACTAATTTTGGACTCCTTGACTTGAGGAGTCCTTCATGAGTGATACATAGTTTCTTTCAAATTTTGTGTGCGGTTGCACACGTGGAGACTCTATTATACTCATTTGGAGTGAGTCCACAAATCAAGGTGTTCATGGCTTTGACATTTAGATTAGCCAAATGCCTTTCTTTCTCGGTCATATCGCTACTAGACTTCTTAACATATTTCATTTCTATTATCCCTAGGATGTCAAAATCAATGCATCATAAATAAATTCTCATCCTAGCTTTTCAATATGTAAAATTATTACCTATGAATAATATGGGTCTAGCGATTGATTGACCTTCAAGCGTATGCACATTCATTGTTGAATCCATTTGGATCTTTGCTCTAAGGTGGGTTAGACTTAGTAAATATGTAAAGACCTTGCTTTGATACCAAATAAAATTATCCTAGAGGAGGGTGAATAGGGTAATAAAATAATATATATGCAATAAATAAAATTCAATATAACACAAGACACAAATTAAATGCTATTGCAACAAATAAAGAAGAAAGTTAGAGAATAGTTATCCAAGATGACACAACGATATGTTCACGGGGTTCGGTCCTCCGACCTACGTTCCCGACCACCTCTCTCGATGGTAACTTTACTATCACACCTGATTTGGAAGCCGAAACTTCTTCACAATGATCTCCCCACAAGATCTTACAATCCTCATAACGATCTCCTCGAGATCAATCTCACCACACAATCATAAGATGAAATAAAAGAAAATCTCCCATAATAATCCTATGACAAGGATCAAGAGATAAACAAATTAAGCTTAGGGGTTTGTGAGATGTGGAATTGAGAAACCAAAAACTTAGAAACAATTAAGAATGAAAGTTTGAGCTCAAGAACACTTAGGAAACAAAACTTAGGGATTTTTCTTTGCTTACTTCATTACTAAAGTGAAGAGGGTCAAGGGGTATACATAGAAGCCCCAAACAATAACCAAAACCCCAAACATATCACCAAATCCTGGATTTTTAGCTTAAACAAAAACTAGCAGTTAACAATACCATCAGCCGACTGATATTGCTCATCAGTCGACTGATGAGTTGACCGTTACAGACAGCTCATCTGTTATCGGTCGACTGATGATCTCATCAGTTGACTGATAACCTGCATCGATCGACTGATGGTTCATTAGTCGACTGAGTAGAAACAAAACACACATTCCAAACACTTTTATTGGTCGACTGATACTGTTCATCAATCGACTAATAACGTGCACAGACACTGTTTAGATTTGACATTTGAGTTTTGAAGTGCCTTTAAAAATAGCAAATTAAATCTAAAAAATATGAAACTTTGGGAAGTGCTTATAAACATAAATGTAAACATGTTAAAAAAGGAATTTTCAAAAAATCATTTCTCAATTGTAAAACTTACTCATTTTTCAAAAATGGTTAAAAACTTGTTGTTATAAGTGTGTGTATGTGTAAACCCTAATCGCTTTAAATGTTATCTACTTAATAACTTGTCTACATTAAGCTCTACAGAGAAATAAAAATAAAAATATATCACACATATGAATACAATTCTTTTGGCTTTGATATTTGCTCAAATGTTTGATGAAGCTTCTCTTGTGTAAGGTGCTCTTGAAAGCTTGTCTTCATCAATTTTCCTCCACCTCATTAGATATCATCGTTGTGGCTCATATTTCGTCCAATCCTCCAAATGTTGTCACTATCTTGCTTGGCAAATTACAATCTACACAATATCACTCAATCAAGCAATTAGCACCAATAATGGTGTTTGTAAATCATCATCAAAACAAGAGAACTAACACCTTTTTATTTCTTCCTAATAATATATTTATAATTGCTATCCCAATAAAACAAGTGAATGAAGCGAAATAAATATTATTTTCTCTGCTTTCAAAATTTTATGAAACAAACAAAAAAGTAGTGCTTTAGTTACTTTCTATTTTATAATTTTATAAGTAATAGATTTGATCTACTTCTTCTGAACCAAACTTTTAAAGTAGATGAAATTTTAGGATGCTAAAGTGCAATTTACCCTTCAATAAATAGAGTATAAATTTGAATTCAAAAAAGTTTAAGGTAAAATGAAATTCTATTTATCATTTGAAGAAATACCAACTGGATTTATGCACTAACCTTGTCCATGACTTAGAACAAGAAGCTTTATTTCATCTCAAAAATTCAAAATGCGACAACGCGCAAATGGTATTTTCCGCAGTTAACGTGAATTTTTTTTTGTTTTAATACTGAGAATCATATCTAAGGTGGGTTAGATATATACTATTATAAAAGTGTGTTGCCATTGTAGGCATATAAAATTGCTTATAGGTCCCTTAGCTCAGCTCGGCACGAACCGACAAACCAACGAGGCGACGAGATCGACGAATCGCACGCAAGCAACGGAATACATCCATTCGCGTGCGGGATCAAGCCAAGTGTTCGAAGAGTCAACGAGCCATCCAACCGAGAGCGGACTCGGACGAATCACGATCGAATCAAGATCAGTTTCGGACTCAGACTCAGAAGTGGATTTACTGCCTAATCGGGATCCGGATTTACTGCCAAATCAGGTCAACGAATCAAGTCTGGATAAATCAACCACAGAACTGAATCACAGATAGAACCAAGAGCGGAAAACGACGGAACAACACACCCGGAGGGGCTCGGCTCAAACCGAGCCACCTCAAGGTGGCTCGGCCCAAGCCGAGCCACCTCAGGGTGGCTCGGCATGAGCCGAGCCACCTTGAGGTGGCTCGGCCCAGTGCCGGCCACCCAGAGGTGGCCGACAGATTTCTGTGCGCGGGCACAGTAAAGAGAGCCTATAAATAGAGGCCTTGGTTCATTTGTTTCGGATCTCAGATCTACGTTGCTACACTCCGGATCTAAGCTTGGTCTTAGATCCCGAGACTTGGACGATTGTTTCCTTGGTGAAACAATCCTCCCCGGCTATTATTTCCTTGGTGAAATAATACCCGTTGTACTGCGTAGATCCGACCGGATCTAGATCGCGCGGTGGTCCACGGCAAACAACCCCGGCGCAGGCAAAGAACCCACAAAAGCGAGCGACCGCAAAACAGGAGCTCGCGATTCGTTCGACATAAAAGGAGAAAAGTTGTAATTTTTATTTTTTTTTTCTTTGATTTAGTTGTAACCGGATCTTATAAAAAGACCGGATCTTTGTAATCGATAGACTATTACAAGAGTGTACAATGGAATCATTAATGAAGAAAGCAACGATTTTCCCCGCGAACAATCTGGCGACCACAGTGGGAGCCGACGATCTCGCCAACGAGATCGATGCGTCGCAGCCGCGGATTGCAATCCCGGTCGTGGAGGAAGTCGAATACGAGTTCGATCAGACCAAGTTCGAGGAATATCTTTCGTCCTCGTCCGGATCTACTCCCCCCGCAAGTCCAAGAAATCCTAGAAGTTCTCCTCCAGGAGAAAGGTTCGTTGGTATGAAGAAGTCGAAGCCACCAACGAAGATCTCGCCCCGTTTGATGCCAAAGTCGCATCGGGTGAGATTCCTCCAGTTTCCAACCAAGTCAGATCTGCTCTGGCCAACTCTTCTGCCACAGAGGGCGTGGTGACTCTCTCGAAGAGAGCCCGCCAAAGGCAACGTCAACGCCTTGCGAAACGATTCGCAAAGGCCATGGAGTCAGTTGACGGGATCCGTTACAACATGGATCTGAAGAACCAAAGAGGCAAACAGCCCCAACCACCAATGAGCCGCCAACAATGGAATGGATCCGTGTCAAACGGAATCGTTCGACGTTGGAAGAACGCATCCGCAAACGCCGCGCACTATCAGCGCAGGCACGGGCTCAAGCCGAAGAAGCCCGTAGAAAGCTGCAGAAAGAGGTAGCCAAGAAGCCGCCACCAACTCGCAAAGTTTGGAGGCCAAAGTCTGAAGCGGCAATTCAGGCTAAGGAGCAATCTTGCCAGCCTCTAACCAAAATTCAACCTCCGGCGGACCAAGCTAAGTCGCTGAGAATTCCCATAGCTACTCCGGGAGATCATGCAGAATCCTCCCGAAGGAGAAAGTCAGTCTTGGAGCGCCTCGGTCCACTTCCCGAGGAGCGAAGCAAAGCTCCGATCCAAGAACGTTTGGGCCCACTAAGAAAACCCCGAACGAATCAACACGCTGGGGGTCACCGCTACCTCCAACATGACAAGGAGCTCAAGGCAACTGCGCGCGCTAATTTACGCATTGAGGTCCAAGAGCCCGCTGAGAATTCACGCCCAAAAAGGCATGTCTCAAGGCGCGTGACTCTTGAAAGTCCAAGGAAGGCAATTCGCCCTCAGATGGAAACATTATCATCTGATAGTGATAATGTTATACCTGAGAAGTCGTGCCCACACACGATAGGTTACTCCGACTGTCAAAATGACGAGTTGTACTATCGTGCTGGGGGTACGAACAGAACCAGAAAGAGGAGTCCCCGAGAACAGGAAACTCAGTGCCCTTGTTCAAAGCTCATTCGGGCGGTACTGTCTCAATGCAACTGCATCAAGGTAATCCCCGAGAGAATTTCAGTGTTCGAAAGGCTCGGCACCGAAACGCCAAAACCAAGGTATAGGCGTTTCCGGCAAAGAAGAACGGTGGTTAAAGACGGAGAATTTCCGAGGGTCACCGCCAACATGACCAGCAAAGAGACATCGACACAGGTTAATCTCAAGTCGTTTCTGGAAGCATCCCGGCGTGTAACCCGTCTGCAGTCCGGAGCCATCGCACGAGGAACTTATGGTAGGGTTCGGACAAGATTGCCTTCGGAAGATGAAGAATCGGATTCCTGCTCTGCTGTCGCATCGGACAATACAGTGTCCAGCGAAGGACAACCCCGCGAGTCATTTATGATAAGCGCGGAAGAAATGGCCAAGATGCTTGAAGACGCTTTGGCTAAACAGAAAGAAAGTTTCAAGTTTGAGATGCAGATGGCCATGCAGACTATGAGAGAGATGCATGAGCAACAAATCCAGGCGTTCAGGAACCAACAAGGTGAACCAAGTCACCGTAATCAGGTTGTTCAGGAAGAAGAGCACACGGATAGGGATGGAGCTCACAATGCCAATAACCCTCCCGTCAATGCAGGGGGTGGTAACGAGGATGCCAACGAGGATACAAGTGAAGACTTGAAGATCAAAGATCTCGAGAGCAAAATCAACACATTGATCTCCGCTCAAGAGACGAAGAAAACAGGCATTCCCTGTCCATACCCAAGAGAGTGGGAATCGATCCCCTATCCGGCGAAGTTCAGTTTAATCAACTTCACGCCGTTCGATGGGAAGGGTTCCCCCACTCAGCATTTGATTTATTTCAAATCGCACCTGGGTATTATTTCCGGCAATGAGCCTCTGATGGTGCGGTCATTCGTCGGCACTCTTCGCGGAGCCGCCTTCGATTGGTACCGCCGCCTCAAGCCAGGAAGCGTGAACAGCTGGGATGACATGGAGACGAAGTTCCTTGCAAATTTCTTCGACGACGACACCGAGATCTCTATCGGATCGTTGCTCGACGAGAAACAAAAAGACGGGGAGTTAGTCGACACCTTCGTCAAAAGGTTCCGGAACAAGGCGATGAATTGCCGGGACCCGATCACAGAGGAATTCATCCTCCAAACTTGCCACAACAACCTTGCGTTGGACGTGTTGGAAGCAATGGGAACAGCACCGTCTGACACTTGGAAGGATCTGAAGGTGCGCGGTGAACAAGCCGAACGTTTCCTCCGAAGGAAGAAGGCCGAGAGGAACCTACCGACGGCTAATCCTCTGGACTCAAACTTCGCCTCTCGTGGTAAGGGCAAAACACCTGCAGCTACTGGTGGTGCTAATCAAGCGTCACAACAGCAATCCCGAAGGCAGCAAAAGACTTCGGGTCCGAGACTCCAAAGAGAGTATTCCTTCAAGGACGAAGACGTTCCAGCCATCTTCGAATCCCTCCTTGAAGGTAACAAGATCAAGCTACCACCTATCACAAATCAGGAGGAAGCTGACAACACTACGGACCCAAAGTACTGTGCATACCACAGGAGGGTCGTTCATCCCACCAAGGATTGCTTTGCTCTCAAGAATAGCATTCAGACCTTGGTTGAAGCCGGCGTCATAACGCTAAGGTAAGCCAATTGAGAACGGCAAAACTCCAAAGAGTATACGAGTATAAACTGTTTCTCAATCCTCCGACCGGTACAAGAGGTTAAACTGTTCCCTGATACTCCAATAGGTATATGAGTCTAAACTGTTTCCCCACTTTTGACGGGAAGTTCCTGGAGAATATTAAGCTAATATTCTTAAGGATAACCCGGTTAGTTAACTGATAATAATGTCCGAACCAGTTCCGCAGAGGAAACTGGGGGTGGACGATTTATGTAACGGGAAGTTCCCAAAACCACAGCAATGTAATGAATAAGAACTCCCATTCTCACCATGTCTATGCACTCAACACTCTCTCTGTTAGAGTCTGGACGTAAAGTACCCACTTGGTCAAACCTTCTTACAGTTAGGACCACAGTCAAAATCCCCTCTCGATTCCCCCAATGAACGAGAGGTCCACAAATTGAGCGATCAAACCTTCCTACAGTTAGGATTGTCTCAAAACACCCACTTGGTCAAACCTTCTTACAGTTAGGACCACAGTCAAAATCCCCTCTCGATTCCCCCAATGAACGAGAGGTCCACAAATTGAGCGATCAAACCTTCCTACAGTTAGGATTGTCTCAAAACACCCACTTGGTCAAACCTTCTTACAGTTAGGACCACAGTCAAAATCCCCTCTCGATTCCCCCAATGAACGAGAGGTCCACAAATTGAGCGATCAAACCTTCCTACAGTTAGGATTGTCTCAAAACACCCACTTGGTCAAACCTTCTTACAGTTAGGACCACAGTCAAAATCCCCTCTCGATTCCCCCAATGAACGAGAGGTCCACAAATTGAGCGATCAAACCTTCCTACAGTTAGGATTGTCTCAAAACACCCACTTGGTCAAACCTTCTTACAGTTAGGACCACAGTCAAAATCCCCTCTCGATTCCCCCAATGAACGAGAGGTCCACAAATTGAGCGATCAAACCTTCCTACAGTTAGGATTGTCTCAAAACACCCACTTGGTCAAACCTTCTTACAGTTAGGACCACAGTCAAAATCCCCTCTCGATTCCCCCAATGAACGAGAGGTCCACAAATTGAGCGATCAAACCTTCCTACAGTTAGGATTGTCTCAAAACACCCACTTGGTCAAACCTTCTTACAGTTAGGACCACAGTCAAAATCCCCTCTCGATTCCCCCAATGAACGAGAGGTCCACAAATTGAGCGATCAAACCTTCCTACAGTTAGGATTGTCTCAAAACACCCACTTGGTCAAACCTTCTTACAGTTAGGACCACAGTCAAAATCCCCTCTCGATTCCCCCAATGAACGAGAGGTCCACAAATTGAGCGATCAAACCTTCCTACAGTTAGGATTGTCTCAAAACACCCACTTGGTCAAACCTTCTTACAGTTAGGACCACAGTCAAAATCCCCTCTCGATTCCCCCAATGAACGAGAGGTCCACAAATTGAGCGATCAAACCTTCCTACAGTTAGGATTGTCTCAAAACACCCACTTGGTCAAACCTTCTTACAGTTAGGACCACAGTCAAAATCCCCTCTCGATTCCCCCAATGAACGAGAGGTCCACAAATTGAGCGATCAAACCTTCCTACAGTTAGGATTGTCTCAAAACACCCACTTGGTCAAACCTTCTTACAGTTAGGACCACAGTCAAAATCCCCTCTCGATTCCCCCAATGAACGAGAGGTCCACAAATTGAGCGATCAAACCTTCCTACAGTTAGGATTGTCTCAAAACACCCACTTGGTCAAACCTTCTTACAGTTAGGACCACAGTCAAAATCCCCTCTCGATTCCCCCAATGAACGAGAGGTCCACAAATTGAGCGATCAGGATATGCCGACGCCTAACACGCGTCGCCGGTTTAGTCTTTTACCGATTGAAAAAGACACCAGAGTTCGATTCTGGGGTATCTCATCCCGAAGCCTAAGTAGGGATAAGTCAACGTCTAATACACGTTGCCGGGTAGCCTATTCTCGTAACAATGGCGAAGCCTATGTATTCAACATCATAGCACAAAGTCTCAGAGAATTCACTCTCTTAGCACAACGTTACATGCGGAACGGATTTAGACAATCCGCATGCTAGCCCGACTCAAACGGTAGTCGGTAAAGGCTAATCAAACCCGTTGAAGGCTGGGGGTTAGCCAAAAACCCTAAAGTCAACGCCTAACACGCGTCGCCGGGTAGTCTATTCCCGTGAGAAAGACGAAGTCTACGTATTCAATATCGTAGCACTAAAAGGGTTAACTCTTTTAGCTTAACGTCACATGCGGAACGGACTTGAACAATCCGCATGCTAGCCCGACTCAAACGGTAGTCGGTAAAGGCTCATCAAACCCGTTAATGGCTGAGGGTTTGCTAAAAATCCTATAAATACGAGAGTCACTGACGCATCAGCTCCATTAGTTGGTCTCGTGACTTGAGCATCCAACGACGTTCGAAACCCTAAGGTCAACGCCGGACAACGCGTAACCCTAGGTCAACGTTGCCAAAAATCCTATAAATACGAGAGTCACTGACGCATCAGCTCCATTAGTTGGTCTCGTGACTTGAGCATCCAACGACGTTCGAAACCCTAAGGTCAACGCCGGACAACGCGTAACCCTAGGTCAACGCCAGTCAACGCGTTGCGAGCAAAAATTCAACGTACGACGTTCGAAACCCTAGGGTCAACGCCGGTCAATGCGTGATCCCTAGGTCAACGCCAGTCAACGCGTTGCGAGCAAAAATTCAACATACGACCTTAGAAACCCTAGGGTCAACGCCGGTCAACGCGTGATCCCAGGTCAACGCCAGTCAACGCGTTGCGAGCAAAAATTCAACGTACGACGATCAAAACCCTAAGGTCAATGCCGGACAACGCGTGACCCTAGGTCAACGCCTATCAATATGTTGTAATAAAAGAACTAATACTCCGAAAAGTATACGAGTATAAACTGCTTCTTAATACTCCGAAAAGTATACGAGTATAAACTGCTTCTTAATACTCCGAAAAGTATACGAGTATAAACTGCTTCTTAATACTCCGAAAAGTATACGAGTATAAACTGCTTCTTAATACTCCGAAAAGTATACGAGTATAAACTGCTTCTTAATACTCCGAAAAGTATACGAGTATAAACTGCTTCTTAATACTCCGAAAAGTATACGAGTATAAACTGCTTCTTAATACTCCGAAAAGTATACGAGTATAAACTGCTTCTTAATACTCCGAAAAGTATACGAGTATAAACTGCTTCTTAATACTCCGAAAAGTATACGAGTATAAACTGCTTCTTAATACTCCGAAAAGTATACGAGTATAAACTGCTTCTTAATACTCCGAAAAGTATACGAGTATAAACTGCTTCTTAATACTCCGAAAAGTATACGAGTATAAACTGCTTCTTAATACTCCGAAAAGTATACGAGTATAAACTGCTTCTTAATACTCCGAAAAGTATACGAGTATAAACTGCTTCTTAATACTCCGAAAAGTATACGAGTATAAACTGCTTCTTAATACTCCGAAAAGTATACGAGTATAAACTGCTTCTTAATACTCCGAAAAGTATACGAGTATAAACTGCTTCTTAATACTCCGAAAAGTATACGAGTATAAACTGCTTCTTAATACTCCGAAAAGTATACGAGTATAAACTGCTTCTTAATACTCCGAAAAGTATACGAGTATAAACTGCTTCTTAATACTCCGAAAAGTATACGAGTATAAACTGCTTCTTAATACTCCGAAAAGTATACGAGTATAAACTGCTTCTTAATACTCCGAAAAGTATACGAGTATAAACTGCTTCTTAATACTCCGAAAAGTATACGAGTATAAACTGCTTCTTAATACTCCGAAAAGTATACGAGTATAAACTGCTTCTTAATACTCCGAAAAGTATACGAGTATAAACTGCTTCTTAATACTCCGAAAAGTATACGAGTATAAACTGCTTCTTAATACTCCGAAAAGTATACGAGTATAAACTGCTTCTTAATACTCCGAAAAGTATACGAGTATAAACTGCTTCTTAATACTCCGAAAAGTATACGAGTATAAACTGCTTCTTAATACTCCGAAAAGTATACGAGTATAAACTGCTTCTTAATACTCCGAAAAGTATACGAGTATAAACTGCTTCTTAATACTCCGTAACCGGATCTTATAAAAAGACCGGATCTTTGTAATCGATAGACTATTACAAGAGTGTACAATGGAATCATTAATGAAGAAAGCAACGATTTTCCCCGCGAACAGCCATGTTAAAACATTTCTTCCGAAAATGTCCTCCAACATACATACATACACACACAAAATACATGCATGCATAGATAAGTCATACATCTTTAAATCCTTCAAATCAAACACATATGTACATACATAAACTATATCTCTTCAAAATCTTCTCATAACCCTATCAAATTAAATTATGTAATTATTAATTAAATGCATATGACATTTAGTATACTTAGATATATGTATACGTGGGAGTTTTCGTGGCTGCCAATTAAGGGTGAGCAGTTATCTTGAGTGGGGATGACGTTAATTACAAGTTTTTCAACTCATACACAACTTCTCACATTCTGGTTCTTAATTGTCACTTATTGCCATTAACTTACAAGTTTTTCAACTCATACACAACTTCTCACATTCTGGTTCTTAATTGTCACTTATTGCCATTAACTTCATCTTTGCACTTATTCATCTCCTCAATAAAAATATAATTAGCATTAAATTTCACCAAAATTCTCAAACAAAGTTCTATTCTTCATGAAAATGTTGGTATTATTATCGAAACAAATACAATTAAAATTTAACTATTATTTATTTAATATAGTTAAATATAACTAAGTCATCCTAAATTTTAGATATTAAATGTAGATAAAAAAACCACTTACCAAATTCATTGTCATTAATCATCATTAACATTTTATGAATTAATTCTAGAATTATTGAGTGTTTTTTCTTATGAGAATTAATGACCAATGTTAGTGGGTGCTTTTCATTAAGAATTAATGGAAAACAAGTTATGAAATCAATAGCCCTCTTGCTCTATAAAAATTTCCAATATCAAATAAGCTTTCTTCACACAATACTTAAATAATGGGCATCATGATTAGAAGGTAGATGACATGTGAGACAATCGATTTCTGAATTAGAAATCCTATTTGTTGGTTCATGATGATCTCGGCTAGAGGCGATGAACAACGAGATGAAGGTATAAAGATAGTTGATGAGGAATAGAGGAGGGGAAGAGAGCCTCGAGT
Organism: Asparagus officinalis; assembly: GCF_001876935.1. NCBI lineage: Eukaryota > Viridiplantae > Streptophyta > Magnoliopsida > Asparagales > Asparagaceae > Asparagus > Asparagus officinalis. Next base: position 67,067,892 of record NC_033801.1, on the reverse strand, counting down.
AGAGGAGATAGCGGTATGGCCATGACCTAAGAGAAATGGAGCAGAGAAATAGAAAGGTAGTTTCTGATCCCCTTTCAATGTCCCAGATCTATTCGTCTTATTAGTATCTGTTTTAATCCATGTTTAGAATTAGATTTCAATTAGATTTGTTGTTTAAGATTGACTTTTGATATTGATTTGATTGAGAAAGAATGATTTAAATTGGTGAATTGGTCATCAGTTTTAGCTTCTTATTTTATAATGTTGTTAGTGAAATTCATGAATAAAAAATTAGCTATTAGTTTAATAAAATTATGCAAACAACTGATAATGATAAAATTGAAGTCAATAATGTAGTTTTTAAAAAGCATATCAAAACAAATTATCAACAAAGCAAAAAAATATTGAACTTGTGTTATTATGTTTATGAAAATTTTTCTATTATATGACAACGTTGTTTACTACAATCCCTAAAATCATTGTTCAAAATAAAAGTGATAGCCAATTTAGTAATAAGAGTATTCTTGACTTGCTATCGTGCTAATGTGACCACGAACTTAACTTATGGTATGAATATATATAAGTGAAAAAACCTCTCATATTTATCCTCTCATTACCTAATTATTGATCTAGATCTACATTGAGCAAAAATTAGGCTATCACTTTTAATTTATCAAACCACGTTAGCAGCAAAGAAATTTTTTTAACACATGTTATTAGCTGTATATGTGCATGTTTTACATAATGAAACAAAATAGAAAAGTAAAAAGAAATGGTTTGTCAAGGGTTCGATTTAAAAAGAAGAAAATACATTTATCTCTAACCCCTTATTTTCAAAGCATTTATTTTTAAGTTCCAAACTAAATTGACATCAGTAGCCTAAATATGAAAAAATCTATAAAGCAAGGAGAAAATTTTAAGTTAGGCCACTAGATACCCTAAAATTACATATGCATGCTTTACTTAACTAATGAAACAAAATTGAAAAGAAATAACAATTTTGAATTCTTCCTTAATCTTTTGGGCTAATTTTTTTGTTTTTTTTATAAAATTGCTCTTTATTTTTGTCCTCAAGAATGGTTAGAGGCCGGAAAGTTACAGAGGATTGTTCTTGTGATAATGAGCAAGGCGACGTCTGAAGTTCATGAGAGGTGGAATTTCAATATAGAAACTGATTCTGAAGTGGTCACAAAGGGGTAAACATTCCTTCATCTAGAGATGAAAGCACTACAAATTTATAATTTCTTATTTGCAAAAATTCATACTGAGAAAGAAAAAACTATTTCAGGGTTAGCAGGGAAAAGAGTGATAAGGAAATCATTAGGGAGATAGAAGCAATCATGCGCCAGATTGTTTCTTGCCTCACTTACTTGCCTTGCCTTGATAAACCCTGTAAACAACTTTAATCTTTTTTTGAAACACTTTTTCCCCCAATTTTTTTTTTTTGATTAGATTTGCTTTGCATTTGAATGTGTCTTCGACGTGTTAGCCTACACCGAAAAAGATGTTGCAGTCTCATTTACCTGGATTGAGAGTGATGCCAAATTGATCCAAAATCCACAGATGGTTAAGCTACATTCATTTGACACCAATGTATAGCTTCTCTTCGAGTTAGTATGTATTGACGTATTCTACATGTATTTTGTTTCTAATATCATAACTTCTTCCTCCGTGTTTTTGTTGTTCAGATACACATAGTGGATACGTTGGTTTCGTATAAGAACGACGAGTGGGACGAGTAGTAGAATACTTTTGTGAGGTGGTTTTCTGTGAATTGTTCATTCACATTGAGTGTGGAGGTGTGATGAACAAAGAGTTTATTCTATATGTATTTTGTTTCTAATATTGTAACTTCTCCATAGCCTTCTATAGGAAAGTCATAACAGTTCGCCTAGAATCTATTTTCTCCTTCTCCTCTTGCACCACAGTTTATTTTTCATTCATTATCAATAAGAACTTTGGGGCTACATATAAACATGAAACTTATTACACGTGCATCGCACGTGCACTATACTAGTTTACTAAGAGTGCTGCTACGGGGACCTAAAATATGAGACCAATAGAGGGGACAGGCGAGGTGTCCCCTCCCTATTGCATAATGAGTTGGCATGAGTTAGCATGGCCAACTCATTATGCAATAAGAAGGGGACACCTTACCTGTTCTCTCTCTTAGTCCCATATTTTAGGTCCTTAAATCATTTTCCTTATAAAATAGAGTCACGTGACCCCACTTTGATCAAGGAATAACAGAATCACGACCCACTTAAAACTCCCATCAAATCCAAAGCCCACCCGACTTAAATCTCTTGCCTCCAACAACCCAGCCCACAAAAGAAAACCACAGAACTCCACCGGGCCCCACCCAACTAAAAGGTCCCCACAATCTCGCAGGCAAATGTTCACTAACATTCTCCATCCTTTAGCTCCTCATCTTCTGCCTCTCCTTTTCTTGATGCAAGGTCCCTTTGTTTTTTTTTTTTTTTTTGCAATGACATTTATATTCGTCGCTAAAGCGATTGCGTTTTATTCATTGTTGATTAAATTGAAAAACATATAGTTTAAAATATTACTAATAATATGATTATGTACTTTTTTTCCAAATAAAAATATATCTGAAATTTTCTAAATTTTTTAATTGACATTTATATAGTGACACCACTCTTTCAAAATTTTGATCCACCCCTACCCGTCGACCTCATCTTTTCCCAATTCAATTGACTTGTTACATTCTAATTTTGTTTTTACGGTTAGATAGTTTAGAAGTGATGTTAATGAATATATTCTTGTATTATTTACTGATTTAATTGTACATAATAAATGTATGATAGAAATATTGCACATGAATTAATATATTTCTACGTATCTTCTTTCTTACATACAATAGATAATATGTGCTACGTGTGCTAAAACGTACACAATAGGGGGCTATTTGGTTGTATGTTTTTACATTGTAAAAGGATGGAAAGTGTAAAAAAGTGGGTCCCAATGTTAGCTTTCATCACTTTCAATTGTTTGTTTGTAGTTGTAAAAATAGTGTAAAGTAATTTCATATGCTGATGTGGCTTGTAAAATGTTTCATAAAAAAAACATGATTTTAGGAGAAAGCTGACATTGAAGTTAGGAAAAAATAATAAAAAATAATTCCAACCAATATGATCATTTGAGTAGGGACCACTTTTTACACTTTCCAAATAAATAATTAAAGTTACATTTACAAACCAAACAAGCAATTTATGATTCCAATGGAATCAAAAACAAACAAAGAAAAATATAAAAGTGAAATTGATGAGGTGGACAACAACTTTCTAAGTTGTGTCATAAATACGCAACTTTACCAACAACAACCAAACAGCCCCTGCATGTATATTAGAATCAACACAGTATGCAGTGTATCACAAAGACCATGCTTTGAACGTAAGACTCATTTCCACTGCACAAGATATAAATAAAAGGGGAATTGCAAATAACTCTTTTTCATCTATAGCTTGAGTTATCTCTCTCTCTCTCTCTCTCTCTCTCTCTCAAAATGTAAATTCAGAGATGATAAACACTAATAAAATAGTTAAAAATGATTAAGTTCAAACTCAAGGCGTGAAAAGAATTATTTGCATTTACCCTACATACATAAAAAAAAAAGCCTGAATTGTTTAGCGTGAATCACAAACCTTATGAAAATATAAATGATTTGTAAACTTATGAAATTCCGACGATGGGGGTCCATAAAGCATATGCATGAATTATGCATAGCACATCACTTGAGAAAGCCAGGTCAGAGTCGCTCGGAGGTTGGGGTCCACTGTATCTCTGGCACCGGCTCTTTTATTCGATGCCAAGTCCTGCACGCCAGCCACACAGGCACGTGCGGGAATTCCAGCGGCACGTGGCGGCGGTCAGATCTGACGGTCAGGAATCCATTTGGACGGCCGAAAGGTTTTCCCACCTTCGGTCCTTTCTCCTTTGTTTATCGCTTCTTTCACCGCCCAAAAAAGATTTCAAAGCTCCCCCCACTTAAATACTAAATAGACCACTGTTTAATACACCCATATTTTCACCGGCTTTCTTTATAAAATCATAAAATTCTAAGGGTTTTTTCCTTAGAAACCACCTAAAAATGGGGTAATTTATATAAAAATTATTTTTTATTTTCAAATTATACATAAACCATCTTTAAAATGCGTTTTTTGTTGCAATCAACCACTTTCCAGTCAGATTTTCACTAGCTAAAAACCAAGAACATGTTTAATTCAAGATTCATGAATTGTATCCCGGTCAATTTTTTTGAACTTATTTTAGTTTTTATTGAATTTTTTTTATTGGTTGATTACAATAAAATTACTTTTAAAGGTGGTTTATGCATAAACTAAAATTAAATTAATCATCCTATCCGAAAGTTGGTTTTTAAGGGGGAAAACCCAATGTTATATTGTAATGTTTACAATGACTTTGGAGTTGTGACGCTATAAAAACATGATATCAAAGCGTCCGCTTATCCTCCCTATTGACGACTAAGAATAACCCACTCTCATGTTAGCTATTTTGATAGGATTTATACATCCGTTTAAAATACTTTAAAGAGATTTTATCGCATGAGCCCATGTTTGAGTTGGTAAAATACTTAAAACAATATTCAGAGTTATAAAAATTATAACACTCAATTTTCGTAAAATACGAGAACCAATCTAAAAATGTGGTGGGTCCCAGTAGAAAGTACAGGGCTGGTGAGTTGAGTATTTTTAGCGAGGGAATTGGGGGGGTTTTAGTAGGCCCCACTGCCACCATTCTCTTGCCTGCTTTGAGTGATGTTGCCGTCGCCTTGCCTTTTTCTTTGGAGGTGGAGGTGGAACCCACACGTACCGGATCATTGGGAATTAGTATGCGACTCCTTTGCCTTGGCTTGGATTTGGATAGCTTAGCTTCGAATCGTCGCCGGTTGACTGTCGATCTTTTGACAGAGTCGTTTACCTCCTCGTTGACAATTACCCGCATATATAGGTGTCTTTTTTATATTTATACATCGACTCTCAAAGTTGTGTAATACTGGAAAAGTTCAGAGAGCTTTTTTTTTTTATTAATAGAAGGAAAAAAACTTCAGAGAGGTTATGAGCAAAAAAGCCCAAAGTTCAAGACTTCAGTGAAAAAATTATAGCCCAAAGTGTTTATATGCCAAGCATTGTGGTTGAGTATAAAGGGATTATTATAATATGATTAAAATATTTAATCTAGGTTAATACTAGTTAAAACTAACACCCCCCCTCTTCCGTCTCTCGGTCGTAGCTGCCGCCCTCCACGGTCCACATCACTAACTAATTCTGGTCCACACCTTCAAGCTTAATAATGATCTCTCTTAATCCAACTTGCTTTGATTAAGAATAAAAATTCTTCAAGAACTTAATTGGATGTCTATTGGCACGCAACACGTAATCCCAACATCTTCGACATAAGGTAAGCACACATGTTTTTCTCACCAAAAAAAAAAAAAATCAATTTAGCTTGAAAAGCTGCATAATTAATATTCTTTGATTATACAATTCCAGTCTAAAATGGCAAGCTGTTCCTCGATCAATATTCACATACGTACCCATGAATCATGCGTCAACATCTAAGCATAAAAAAAAATTAATTATTAAATCGTACAAGTGAATGAAGGTTTTGGAATTCAGAGTCTAAGCATTCGGTGTTGGGTTAGATTAATCCAACGAACCCAAGTGGCCCAACCTACTCGATTTTGGATTTGATTTAAAGTTGTCATCGATTCAAGTTAGGATCAGGATGCTAACCACATGGTCTGGTTAGACAGTTTCAAGTTTATCAAGTTGGGTGGTTATCTTGAATATCTAAAGGATAGGATCAACCGGAGTGTAATCCCACGGTTGTGATTAAACCATGATGGGTAGGGTTAATCACAAATATCTATTTAAAGGGTGGGAGTCCCTCCTCTCAACCGTATGCAGAAAAGAGACCTAATTCCCATCATTGGCTACGGGAGGAGAGAGGAGAAGACTTCCATTGTTTTCAACGGTGAACGGTAATTAATTTATATTTCTAGTTCAATTATTCATGCCTAGATCATCAAATTATCCAACAGTGGTATCAGAGCTAGATTGTGCATGATTTTTTATCTAGAACTAAAGTATTTTTTTCGGATTAAAAATAATAATAATAATTTTTGGGTCTTTCTTTTGCTGCTGGAGTTCTTTTGATCTACAATAATTTCATCTTTGCCACTAGATGAAGAAAACTCCTGCCATGGCCACGGAACTTTTCCACAGCAAACTTTTTTTTTAATCACAAACCCATGGCACAAACTCATGGCTGCTCACGGAAAAATCAACTTTGATTTTCTTTGATATCATGGCCGCTGGAAAATTAAACTTTGATTTCAACACAAGATCAACTTTGATTTCATCATGGCTGCGGTCAACTTTGATTTTTCATCTGTATACATGGCGGCATGAACCCATGGCTGCTCCTCGTATTTGTCATCTTAGGAATATCATGGCCGCAGAACACTTTAGAGAAAAGAAAAGAAAAAGGAAAGGAGGAGATCTTGCTGCTGTGTTTTTGTTTGCCATGGCCATGGTTGATGCAAAACCTTGAATTATAGGACTGTAATTATTTCAATCATGGTGGCGGCAGATATCTTGGGTCAAGTGGGTTTAGGGTTAGGGTTTTAATTAATTAAATTATTTAAATTAATTAATTAATCTTTTATTATTTGAGTTATGTAACTCTATAACCCATTAAGGAAGACCCGATCCAGTATGTAATGGACCCAACCCGCTACAGTAATGGATTGGATCCATTAAAATCTGACCCAACCCATTATGTAATGGGCCAGATCCGTTAATTTCCAGACCCGACCCATTACAGTTTTGACCATTCATTTTGTTTTGGTCGTTACAGATCCGTTTTAAGTCCGATTTGAGCCCATAAATAGTCGTTGGAAAGATCATTCTGTGTACTTTTCAACTACACAGTTTTAATTTTTATTTTTTAAAGTTTTAATACAGGAATTTGAACAATTCATAAAGCTTATTGTATGCACATAAAGATAATTGATTTACTCTGATTATATCCTTAATTCAGGTGGGGTAAATATTTGGGTTCATGATAAAATGGATTAAAGTATTAGATCAACCTATGGGATTAAGGAAGATCAGTAAAACAGTCACTTAGAAATTATGGTAGAGTAGGTTAGTGTCTTGCCCAAAGGTGACCAACCTATAATACCCTAATTTTCTAAGGTTGAGTTTAGTCTCATTTGGATTGGTAGGTTGCACTTATCTGTGGATGGACTACTAGTCTTGCCCAAAGGTGTCTAGGAAATCCCCTACAGGATAAGTGGTGCAGGATAGTTGAAACATGTCAGTGAGAGGAGAATAACCCTATTGCCCAAAGGTTAGGAAGTGATCAAATCAAACTGACACTGTGTAGGCTAGTTCTGTAGGCGATTATATATCACATTTGGGGGGCGAATAGCATGTCAAATCACTTGCCCAAAGGTGTGATGAGATGATGCACCCGCCTGTCCCGCAGAGTGGAATGTTGCATACGTAAAACACTCTGACCCATCCATTCTAACCCTAAATTGGATGTGGAAATACTAAAGTTAATAAAATTGAAGGTCTCATTTGATTTATACGTCCATGGTGTAATGCAGATGGACGGACAGTTTATCCAGAAGCATCTGACTGGCATTGAGCCCCTAACCGGTTCCAACTATGGCAACTGGAAGATGCAAGTTGAAATAGTACTTGGGTGTCTTGACTACGACTATGTTCTCACTGAAGATAAGCCAGAAGAGCCTGATGAGTCATCAAGTCAATCTGAAAAGAAATCTCATGCTAAGTGGGTCAAAGCCAACAAGCTTGCGATGCTGATCATTAGAGCATCGGTGGACCAGACTATTCGTGGAGGGATTCCGGCTTGTGAAACTGCTAAGGAGTTACTTGAGACCATCAAGAAGCAGTTTGAGGGATCCGTTAGAGCGAGACAGTACAATTATCTGGTCAAACTCGTTAATCTGAAATATGATGGAAGTGGTGATGTTCGACAGCACATTTTGAAGGTCTCTCAGTTGATCATTCGTCTTAGGGAGTTGGGACTTCAGTTAGAGGATGATCTGATGGTTCATTTTGCAGTCGCTTCTCTACCAAGCAATTTTGACACTTTTAAAGTGAACTACAGTTCTCAAGACAGGAAATGGGACTTGAATGAGCTTATTGTTGTATGTGTTGCTGAGGAAGAGCGGCTAAAAACAGGAAAAGCTGTGAGATGGCAAATCTGGCACATGGCAAGCTTGGACCAAATAAGGCAGGAAAGAAATCCTTCAAGTATCAAGGGCACAATAAGGGGAAGAAGTCTTTTGGCAATCTTTCAACTATTTCTAGCACTTCTTCAGCAAGTGAAAAGGTTGAATGTTTCTTCTGTAAGAAACCTGGTCATATGAAGAGAGACTGTCTGAAGTATAAGCAGTGGCTGAAGAAGAAGGGAGGGAATAATCCACAGTCGGAAGGCAAGGACAAATGAGCAACTGCTTTTGGGAAACTCACAGCCTTTGGAGGTGGAGCTCGTTGGGACTTTCAGTCTGCGCTTGGATTCTGGAGTTTCCTTAGTTTTATCAGACACTTTCTATGTACCTCCTATGAGAATGAATTTTATTTAATTTCTAGATTTTCTGAATGTGGTTATAGTTTTGTTTTAGAGAATAGTTTTGTTTCTATCAGAAATGGTTTGGATGTTATCATACATGATTTCTTAATTGACGGTCTTTATAGATTAAATTTAGATACATCTTTTCCTTCCCCTCTTTGTATGTTTGTGTATTCATATTCTTCTGGTATAAAGCGTCCTAGGCTTAAATAGCAATTCTTCCATACTTTGATATCGGAGATTGGGACATGCTTCAAGAAAGTGATTGGAATGCTTAGTAAAGTCTGGTGTACTTGAACAGTTAGAAAGAAAGATTAAATCTGTGTGTTCTGATCGAGGTGGGGAATTCTATGGTAAAAGCGATCAGGACGGCACAAATGGTCCCTTTATTGAGTACTTGAGATCACAAAGCATTTTCTCCTCAGTACACTCTCCCAGATTCTCTGCAGCAAATGAAGTAGCTGAAAAAAGAAATCGTACTTATCCAGATGTTGTTCGCAGCATGATAAGTTATATGGCTTCCAAAAAAATCCTGTCGATTGCTGCATATACCTCAAAATCAGTGGAAGCCGGTTTCTCATTCTAGTATTATATGTAGATTATATATTGCTTGCCAGCAGCGATATTCATCTCCTACATGAGACTAAAGTTTTTCTTTCGAGGCATTTTGATATGAAAGACCTCGGAGATGCTCATTATGTTTTGGGCATCAAGATCCATAGAGATCGAAGTAAAGGCTTATTGGGCTTATCTCAAAGGGCTTATATTGAGAAAGTCTTTCAGCGTTATGGCATAAAGTTTTGTGCACCAGGTGAAGCCCCAGTTGTCAAAGGAAATATGTTCAACAAATCTCAATGCCTACGAAATGAAGTTGAGCGTAGGCTCTTGAACTCTGAGGAGTATGTCTCTGCAGTTGGCAGTCTAATATATGCAGTGTCATGCATTAGGCCAGACATCGGTTATATCATGGGAATATTAGGCATGCTTCAGCTTATTGGAAAGCTGTAAAGAAGGTTTTACCGTATTTACAGAGGACTAAGGATTTCATGTTGGTCTATAGAAGGTCTGAAAATCTAGAAGTCGTCGGTTATTCAGATTCAGATTTCACAGGATGTGCTGATAACAGAAAATCAACATCAGGTTATATATTTCTGCTCGCTGGAGGAGCAGTTTTCTGGAAAAGTGCCAAATAGTCTTTAGTGACGACATCCACCATGGAGGCAGAGTATGTTGCTGTTTTTGAAGCAACGTTGCGTGCCTCTTAGCTCAAGAATTTTATCAGTGAACTAAAGGTGGTGGATTCCATTCAGAGACTAGTAAAGTTATATTGTGACAATCAGGTAGTCGTACAGTTTGTAAAGAATAAGAATTTTTCCAGCAGG
>NC_033801.1:67041324-67054394 GCF_001876935.1 Asparagus officinalis | reverse complement strand
TAATTAATTTCCTCTTCATGTGATTTCTATACAGTCTTCTATAATATTTTCTCGAAAAGGTCCAGAACTCCAACTCAAAGCTGCAGCCAATAAATCCATCACCTATTCCCCTCGGAACACCAAACAAACAAATTTCCTCTTCATGTGATTTCTATACAGTCTTCTATAATATTTTCTCGAAAAGGTCCAGAACTCCAACTCAAAGCTGCAGCCAATAAATCCATCACCTATTCCCCTCGGAACACCAAACAAACAATTACACCAATAATACGATAACACGAGTTATTTTTGGACCCCACGAATATCGGCAACCAAACAGTTACCAAAAAATAATAACCGCCGCCGACAAGACAAATATTTCCTGAGGATTCAGAGGACAAACTCAGCTCCTCGAGCAAACTTTTTGTCGGCTCACCACGTCAGCATCTTAGCTGGCTGAGCTCAACCGGAAAACTCGCATAGAGGACTCCCCATAGGAAGTCTTAAAGGTATATAGCAGATAAGGGGCAGCTGATTCCGTTCTAATTAACATGGATCTTAGGACACTTATCACGGTTTGGTTGTTTTTGGATAAAATAATTGAAAAGTTACTATAACCGCAGGGCCGTCCGAACCATTTTAAGGTTCTATGCAGAAAAAAATATTTAAAGTCTTTATATTTTTAAAAAATTAAATATTAATTAAAAAAAATAGATTTTATATAAAATTTAATTTTCTAGCTTTTTAATATGCAAAGTTACTAATTAAAATTTTATATTCAAGTTTTGATAACAAATACTTTTCAATTTATAAAATTGCCAAATTATGTAATCTTTCTTGAGACATTGTTGAGCGTAAATAAGATTTTATTAATTTTAATTTTAAAAAATTCTTGCTGCTGAAGCTATACTAACATGTATTGTGAGTAGTATTCTATAAGCTATCCATGCATTGGGAAAAAAATTTTAATTTTTTTGTAAGGTTTAGTATTTCAAGTGCTGTTTTTAATTCAGGATTTATTATTTCTTTTAAAACTTTTAGTTTTGAAAATAAATCTAAACCATCAATATCAGATCAACTAATTCATCTCCTTCTAAATTAGTCTTATCTTCTTCGTTAATATTAATATTTGGTGAATTAGAATTATGATTATTAGAAAGTTCTTGATAGATTTCTTTTTTTCCTAATAAAGTATCATCTTCTAGTGGAAATTCAATTGTTTTTTTAATTTTCAATTGGTTTTTTTGAGTTTTGATATTTTGTATTAGTAACAAACCTATCAAGTGCTCCCTTTTGAGATTGAATAAATTCTCTTGTTTTTCTTTTTTTTCATACATTTTGCATATCCAGACTCATATTTTCTAGTGGACATATTTATATTCAAATTATAGAAAATATAGATCCCTAAAATGCTTAAAATTAAAGAAATAATAAAACATGATTTATGCCTTGCACTTTCAATTTGATGATACTTTAAAGTCTGGCACTATTACCTGCATGAATATGATAAAAGAACAAACAAATATGAATTATTATTTAGATTAATTAGAATGAGAATATAGGAGAATAATTGGCCTAAATTAAAAAAACCATGTAAGGATTAAAATCTAATCAATTTAGTTGAATAAAAGATATAAAAGAAAAAAACACAAAATACAGAACAAAACCATGATATATATATATATATATATACACACACACACTCACACACACACACACACACACAGAGAAAGATAGAATTATGAAGAACTTTTGTACCAAGTTCTTTCATTGAACTTGGTAGTGATGTAGAAAAATCTGGCCCCTACATCACTCCTAGAAAATAGAGCCTATATTTTAGAGTAGGTGAAAAGTGATTGATGCTCTATTTTCGAGATGTGATGTAGGTTCCAGATCTCTCCACGTCACTACCAAGTTCAATAAAAAACTTGGTACAAAGGTTTTCCATATTTTTCATTATAGACATACATACATACATACATACACACACATACGCGTACACTGGAGTGAATCCAGATTCACTGGAGTGAATCCAGATTCACTGGAGTGAATCCAGATTCACTGGAGTGAATCCAGATTCACTGGAGTGAATCCAGATTCACTGGAGTGAATCCAGATTCACTGGAGTGAATCCAGATTCACTGGAGTGAATCCAGATTCACTGGAGTGAATCCAGATTCACTGGAGTGAATCCAGATTCACTGGAGTGAATCCAGATTCACTGGAGTGAATCCAGATTCACTGGAGTGAATCCAGATTCACTGGAGTGAATCCAGATTCACTGGAGTGAATCCAGATTCACTGGAGTGAATCCAGATTCACTGGAGTGAATCCAGATTCACTGGAGTGAATCCAGATTCACTCCAGCGAAAGCTTGGATGGTTAGGATGGTTTTTAATGAATTGTTGAAGAAATAAATGCATGTGCTGTAATTTCGAAGAAATAAACGCATGAGTGAATCTAGATTCACTGCAGTGAATCCAGATTCAGTTATGTGAGGTGTTTGTTTTTTACCATAAAAATCGTAACTTTTTGCTGTAAAATGTGAAATCTTATCATGTTTTAAAATTTTATAGCTTGTTTTTTACCATAAGTTTCTTATTCTTTTTGTTTTTTATTTTTGCAGATTTGCTATTGTTTGATAACGAGTTTCAGTTCACTAAATCTGGATTCAATTCAGTGAATCTGGATTCACTCCAATGAATCGAGCTTCAATATAATCCAGATTCAATGGAGTGAATCCAGATTCACTCCAGCGAAAGCTTGGATGGGAGGAGCTCGGATCTGGGTTGTTTGAAGGTGGCGAAGGAGATGGAGAGGAGGTTGACGGCGTCGGGTCTGAGGGAGCGTCTTCGGTTCGTCAGAGCGGCTTCGGTTCGTCGGAGGGAGCTCAGGGGCAGTGGAGTTGGAGGAGCTCGGTGAGGAGTTAGTGGTGTTTGTGGTGGTGAGAGAGAGGAAGAGAGAGGGGGCTGGTTCAAGCTTTTGGGAAATGGAGGAGAGAGAGAGAGAGGAGAACGTGAGAGGAAAGAGCTGCTGTGATTTTGGAGAGAGAGAGAGTTGCATGGGGAAATGGAGAACTATGTAATTAATTGTTCCAATTTTACCCTTTTCACATTAATGCAGTGTATTAAATTTGTCTATATTTACAATTATGCCATCGAAATGTAGGCCATTGGATTAGATAGATTGGAGGGTTAGGATTGGTTTTTAGTTCTCTAGGTTTTTATTAGAACCTCTCCCTATATATATATATATATATATATATATATATAGGGAGAGGTTCTAATAAAAACCTAGAGAACTAAAAACCAATCCTAACCCTCCAATCTATCTAATCCAATGGCCTATATTTCGATGATAGAATTATAAATATAGACAAATTTAATACACATCATTAATGTTAAAAGGGTAAAATTGGAACAATTCACTACATTAATGATGGCTGGCAATATTGGAAACCAAAAATACAACACGTGGAATAATTCACTATATTAATGGTGGCTGGCAACATTAATGCTTCTCTATTGAGTTCTCCATTTCCCCATTTCTCTCTCTAACTCACTTCCTGCTCTCTGTAACTCACTTCCATCTTCTATCAAGCTTTGATCTTCCATCTTCGCATGAAGAACACAACAACAATTCATTAAAAATCATCCTAACCATCCAAGCTTTCGCTGGAGTGAATCTGGATTCACTCCATTGAATCTGGATTATATTGAAGCTCGATTCATTGGAGTGAATCCAGATTCACTGAATTGAATCCAAATTCAGTGGACTGAAACTCGTTATCAAACAATAGCAAATCTGCAAAAATAAAAAACAAAAAGAATAAGAAACTTATGCTAAAAAACAAGCTATAAAATTTTAAACCATGATATAATTTCACATTTTATAGCAAAAAGTTATGATTTTTATGGTAAAAAACAAACACCTCACATAACTGAATCTAGATTCACTGCAATGAATCTAGATTCACTCATGCGTTTATTTCTTCGAAATTACAGCACATGCATTTATTTCTTCAACAATTCATTAAAAACCATCCTAACCATCCAAGCTTTCGCTGGAGTGAATCTGGATTCACTCCAGTGAATCTGGATTCACTCCAGTGAATCTGGATTCACTCCAGTGAATCTGGATTCACTCCAGTGAATCTGGATTCACTCCAGTGAATCTGGATTCACTCCAGTGAATCTGGATTCACTCCAGTGAATCTGGATTCACTCCAGTGAATCTGGATTCACTCCAGTGAATCTGGATTCACTCCAGTGAATCTGGATTCACTCCAGTGAATCTGGATTCACTCCAGTGAATCTGGATTCACTCCAGTGAATCTGGATTCACTCCAGTGAATCTGGATTCACTCCAGTGAATCTGGATTCACTCCAGTGAATCTGGATTCACTCCAGTGAATCTGGATTCACTCCAGTGAATCTGGATTCACTCCAGTGAATCTGGATTCACTCCAGTGAATCTGGATTCACTCCAGTGAATCTGGATTCACTCCAGTGAATCTGGATTCACTCCAGTGAATCTGGATTCACTCCAGTGAATCTGGATTCACTCCAGTGAATCTGGATTCACTCCAGTGAATCTGGATTCACTCCAGTGAATCTGGATTCACTCCAGTGAATCTGGATTCACTCCAGTGAATCTGGATTCACTCCAGTGAATCTGGATTCACTCCAGTGAATCTGGATTCACTCCAGTGAATCTGGATTCACTCCAGTGAATCTGGATTCACTCCAGTGAATCTGGATTCACTCCAGTGAATCTGGATTCACTCCAGTGAATCTGGATTCACTCCAGTGAATCTGGATTCACTCCAGTGAATCTGGATTCACTCCAGTGAATCTGGATTCACTCCAGTGAATCTGGATTCACTCCAGTGTTAGGGGCCCTAATACAATGGGGGGCCTAGGCATATGCGTTAGTGGCCTATACCTTCAGCCAGCCCTGATAACCGGAATATGTTATATTCAACTCGAATTTGTCAACACAATACTTTCAAATAAAATAAATTCAAAATAGAGTGATGGTCAGCCACATTAACTTTTAAGAGTGCTACCACACTCATGATATTCGTTAATCAAAACGTGAAAAATAAGGAATGTCCATCTCCTCCACAAAACTAAGCAGACATACAACCTATGATTGCAGTCAAATTGCCCATTGGTATAAACCATGCTAACAACAACTGCACTATGATAATGAGTCTAGCATCACAAATGGCTGATGCTGGCATTTACATCAAGATTCATGATTAAAAAACATTTTAATCCTAATTATATCCCTATATATTCCCCTAAAAAGAAAATTATATCCCTACATAGCTTTTCTATATGGGTGCCTCTGTATAGAATTTGTTTTCCAGCTCCCAGGCTGTTGTGGGACCCCCCAGGTCCCACTCTCTCCCTACTTTTTTTCTTCTTTATTTTTTAATTTTCTCTTTTTGAGTTTTACCACCCCGCTAACCATCGCCTTCTTCATTTCCTTCCACATCCTCTGCTTTCCCCTCATAAAGTCTCTCTCTCTCTCTCTCTCTCTCTCTCTCTCTCTATCTCACATACACTCTCTCTCTTCAGAATTCTCTTCTCTCTCCTCTCTCTGCATGATCAAAGCAAGAACGCAATATTCCAATCCATGGTGAGCTTTCTAATCACTTGGTGAACTCCTCCTCCATCAAACAAACTACTCTAACTCTGTCCCTGAATTCAATTAGGGAACTCCGGTGAACATCATCGTCGGGTCCCACGTCTGGGTCGAAGATCCTGAGGATGCTTGGATTGATGGGGAAGTCACACAGATCAAAGGAGGCAATGCCACAGTCATCACCGCCAACGGGAAAACAGTATGATCATATTTTCACCGAGATTTTAATACAATTTCTTATGTGATATGGGTATTTGTTAAAAGATGGTTGGTGGAGAGTTGAGGTTTGAGAAATTTGCGATGAAGCAGTTGCTTTTTTTTTTGATTGAGAAATGGAAAAACAGTATGATCATATTTCATCAAGATTTTATTGCTACGGATGATCAAATTCTCAAGTTATAATGTGATATCGGTTTTTTTAAGATGGTTTACATAGAATTGAGGTTTGAGGAGATTAGCAATAAAACGGTTGGTTTTGGATTTAGAAAATATAAAAGTTTCAGGATCTCCACACCCTGCTTAATTACTTTTTTTTAATCTCTTAATTATCCAATTTTCAAGTAATCGAGCAAAACAATAGTTTGGTTGGTTAAATGATGGGATGCACGATTATAGTTTGAGAATTTTTGCAATAAAACAGTCGAATTTAGATTGGGAACCTTTACAAGCTTTCAGGATCTTCACACCCTGCTCTTGGTGCTTGTAAGTTTGGGAACAGCTGTGTTCTGATTTCATGCAGCCGTGTTATTTGAACTGATTACTGGATCATAGGTTTTTTTTTGGTGCAAGCTTGCAGGATTATCGTTTCTATAGATAAACTGTTAGAAGATATCGATATAAGTGCTACAGTTTTTGGTATCATATTATATCTAAGAAAAGTAACCTTTTAGAGATCAAGATCAAAAATATATGCTGGTCGCTTTGCTTAAAGACTACATCATGCTAGTCTGATGATCAGGATGCTCCCCAGTACACATTTCTTAGTTTCCTCTCTACTGAATTAATCTTTGCACGGGAACAAATTATTAGTCAAGGCTATTAGTTGTAATTTTCCCAAATTATGCATATCTCTTAATAGGTAACAATTCTCTTCTACCATAAATCTTAGCAGCAACGTATTAATGTCTATTGCTCATACGCTAGGCCCTTTCCCCCCTTCTTCTTACCGTTGAATTTGAGAAACAGGCGTTGTTTCTATTATATGGAGTATACTTCTTATGTCTATAGACTTGTTGGGATCTGTCTCCATGGGAACCATATATATCATCTTTGCCTGCTAATGTGCAAAATCCGTTCTACAGGTTTCACACTACATCTATGTCTTTCTCTCAATTGTGTAGGTTGTGGCTAGTATTTCTAGCATATATCCAAAAGACACTGAAGCTCCTCCTGCCGGAGTTGATGACATGACGAAATTAGCTTACCTCCATGAACCTGGAGTTCTTCAGAATCTCGCTTCTCGGTTCTCTCTCAATGAAATATATGTAAGTTGTCCATCTTCAAATTCAAAAAAATTACGGAGAATTGTGTGCTATGATTCTACTAACCACGAACTCCACAGACCTACACCGGTAACATACTTATTGCAGTTAACCCTTTTCAAAGACTCCCACATCTCTACGACGTGCACATGATGGAACAGTACAAAGGTGCTACCTTTGGAGAGCTCAGCCCTCATCTTTTTGCAGTAGCTGACGCTTGTTACAGGTATATACGACCAAATATTTTTATTTTCCTTATCAATATTATATTAATATAGTAAAATTGAGGGTAGATTAGTGAGTGCTAAATCTTCAATAGGGATGATTTGGGGGTTTATTTGCAAAAAAAGAAAAGATTTTCTAATTTGGGGGTTAAGTGACAAAACATGAACTTATTAAGGTTATCTTGGTTGTTTGACTGCACATGATTTGCCAGTGCCACGTCAGAGCTAAAGGTGTTAATTTGGATGTTTTCTAACAGAACTTATTGGGAACCAAGTGAAAAACGCCCAAACTTATTGTGGGGCTCGTAAAATTTACGCAATTTTTATTTTCATTATCGATGTTATTATTGATGACGAACTGATATCCAAGCTATATGATCAGGGCTATGATACATGAAAATGGAAGCCAATCGATACTTGTTAGTGGAGAGAGTGGAGCAGGGAAGACCGAGACAACGAAGATGCTCATGAGATATCTTGCTTATATGGGTGGGAGATCAGGGACAGAGGGAAGAACAGTAGAGCAACAAGTCTTGGAGGTGAAATACAAAATGCATATATTTTCTGAATATGTGATTCAAAATTATAATAATCTTTACACATATCATAGAGTCAACACTTGATGAGTTTGATATTGTTTGGTGCAGTCTAATCCAGTACTGGAAGCATTTGGCAATGCAAAAACAGTGAAGAACAACAATTCTAGGTAAATACAATGACTATCAGTATAGTTCACTATGATTTTCATTGAACATGTATAAAGATAATGTATACGATTAAAAGGGTAAATTGTAAATAATTTCTTCCAGTAGTACTTGTCATCCCTCAACTACTTTAGTAGGACTTTCATCCTGAATTCACATTCTGTGAAGAATAAATTACAGATAACCTCACACTTCCTTAAGAATTGATAGGTGATAGTGCTTAATAACTTACGTGAGAGGTGATAAGTGCTACGGAAGTATATATGAGGAGGGGTTATCTGCAATTTACCATGAGTTTCACAAACATGAAACATTCAAATGTAACAAAGTGATTAATGCATAGTGATACTTACATGAGAAGGTTATTATTGAAACAGTCGATTTGGTAAGTTTGTCGAGATACAATTTGACAAATATGGAAAGATCTCAGGAGCGGCGGTTCGAACATACCTACTAGAACGTTCCAGAGTATGTCAGGTGAACGATCCTGAGAGAAACTACCATTGCTTCTACATGCTTTGTGCTGCACCACCAGAGGTAAGCAATTAATTTATTTCTTCAAATTTTCATATAGATAACAGGAATATTTAACTTTAAGATATAATCCTGATCTTTTGTTAGGATGTCAAAAGATTCAAAGTGGGGGATCCAAAAACATTCCATTATCTGAACCAAACAAATTGTTATCAAGTTGCAAATGTCGATGATGCTAGGGAATACCTGGAAACTAGAAATGCCATGGATGTTGTCGGTATAAACCAAGAAGAGCAGGTGATCCTTATGAAAAAATGACTCAAATTTTTGATAAATAATGGTAAATGGGTATTGTTGATTCAAGAAGTTTGGTTTGATTTATGCAGGACGCTATATTTCGTGTTGTGGCAGCGATCCTTCACCTTGGGAACATCAATTTTGCAAAAGGGAAGGAAATTGATTCATCGAAATTGAAGGATGACAAGGCTTTATTCCACCTTAAAACTGCTGCAGAGCTTCTAATGTGTGAATTTATACTTTAAGCCTGATTATTTTTTTCTCTACGATTTTGTTGGTATTCTCATATTCAACGATCAAGGTCTTAATTTTTATCTTAGGTGTGATGAGAAGGCACTTGAGGATTCACTTTGTAAGCGTGTGATTGTTACTCCTGATGGTAATATCACAAAGCCTCTTGATCCAGATTCAGCTACATCTAACCGTGATGCTCTAGCAAAAACAGTTTACTCAAGGTTATTTGACTGGTAAGTAGACAACACACGAGGAAAAAAAAATGAAAAGTATATAATATCTATAAAGTATTCACTTTTCTCATAGAGCACATACAAAACATTTATTAATGGTATATGTATGTTAGAATTTCCTTTCTTATGTTTGTTTTCTAAATTTATCAATTGTGGCAGGATAGTAGACAAGATCAACAGTTCAATTGGTCAGGATCCTACTGCAAAAAGTATAATTGGAGTCCTTGATATCTATGGCTTTGAGAGTTTCAAGATAAACAGGTAAACTTTGAAGATACAGAGTTATACCACCAATACGACCATCATAATTGATTTACTGAGTTTCTTGGCAGTTTCGAGCAACTATGCATTAACCTAACAAATGAGAAATTGCAGCAACACTTCAATCAAGTATGTATATGTTTTCTTCTTCAGTTTGTATATATCATGAAAAAAATAGAGCATATGTTAAGACGAAAAAGCATTTTTGTTTGCAGCATGTATTTAAGATGGAGCAAGAAGAGTACACTAGAGAAGAAATTGATTGGAGCTATGTCGAATTTGTAGACAACCAAGATGTGCTTGATTTAATAGAAAAGGTACATAAATTATGCAGTAAATAAAAAATATCTTTTAAGTATGATTACATGATTAAAAACAATATATCATGACATTAATGCTTTGTATTCAAAACACAGAAACCTGGAGGAATAATTGCATTGCTTGATGAAGCATGGTATGTTTCCTGAACCTCTTCCAATGACTACTCTCTTGTCCCTTCTTACATGTGCATATGCAAAACTATGTAAGTTTGATTATTTTTTTTGGCAGTTCCTTGAAATTGCTATGTCAATAATTGGTATGTATCTGATATTTGGTTTTTCCAATATTCAATCGATACACACTAGATATTGTTTTCAAATGTATCAAATACCTGTAAGACACAATAGAAAATTTAAAATCTAATGCATGAATGAAGGTTCTTGAATTCCTTTATTACTATTGGGTAAATTTGCAAAAGCCTTCTAAGTTATGCATAATTGATAGAAATTCTGTAAGGCTTTGAAAGTGACAATATAGCTCCCTGTCTTTAAATTCTACAAATTTAACTTGGATAAAAAAAACTAACATTATAGGATATGACAACTATATGGACTCTCATGTAAACATATATACGATTATTATATTGATAATTGATGATTACATTAAAAATGTTAATGGTTATTTGACTAGAAAATTTAAAACGAATTTTTTTGTGTGGTGGTTTGGGTGGGGGGGGGGGGGGGGGGGCCAAAGTATTACTTTTAAAACAATAGGGAGATTTGCTGTTGATCCTACAAATATTTAAGGGGTTTTCTGAAATTTACCTATTTTCAGCTACTTTTTCATGAATAACCATATAAAACTAAATCCCTTACAAGTTGGCTATAAGGTAAAAAAATCTCAAGTTTTCTATTCCTCAGTTTAATTTCTCTGAAACTTGGTATTAACATATACTGACACTTAACTAATATTCTGCAGTATGTTTCCAAAGTCCACTCATGAAACATTTGCACAGAAGATGTACCAAACATACAAAGCACACAAGCGTTTCAGTAAGCCTAAACTTGCTCGAACTGCTTTCACCATAAACCATTATGCCGGGGATGTAAGCAAGCACTAAATTAATGGTCCTTAAAGTTTTTTCAAAATATCAAGATCCTAAAACTTCTATAATTCAACAGGTTACATATCAAGCAGACCAATTTCTTGATAAGAACAAAGATTATGTTGTGGCAGAGCATCAAGCTTTGTTGGATGCTTCAAAGTGCCCTTTTGTTGCCAATCTATTTCCTCCTTTGCCTGAAGAATCATCTAAACAATCAAAATTCTCCTCTATCGGTACACGCTTTAAGGTACATCTCAGCTCTAAGCCTAAGACTATTATCCTAAGAGTGAGATAGGCTAGTAACAGTTGTGTCCAAGATGCAAATACTATCAATTCAATTTAAAGCTTAGATTTATAAACTGCACATCGACTACCGAAAAATGAAATTCACATGGAGTTTGACTTGTGTTTAATCACCTGTCAATGCTACCTAAATTAATCAATTTTATAGAATGTGTTAATTGCAGATAGACCCCATGTATAATTGTACAATTGTGGATAGATCCCTCGAGAGAACTTTCTTTGATTCCTTTACCCCCCAAGAGGTCTAGTTGTCAAAACAGAAATTTCTCTTTATCTCTGGGGTAAAAGACTCAAAACATTTCACTTTGGGGGTCTATCTGCAACAATTGGACTATTTGGGGTCTATTTACAATTGGGCTATAGTAAAGGTGGTCTATCCGCAATTAGCCCTATAAAAATTCTGGAATGTTGATTTTGACAACATATGTCACATGGTTAAAACACGTTGAAATAATTCGACATTTTTGTTTCTAACTAGTTTATGTGTGTAGTAGATCAACATCTAGAGATATAAAGTTTTGTAGTTTTAAAATCCAAACTTTTGCAATATTGACTAGCCAAACTCTTATTTAGACACTTCTTAAGTATTCTTTCAAGATGGTATTTACTAAAATTTACTATGATCTTAATTACAGCAACAACTTCAAGCACTTATGGAAACCCTGAACACAACTGAGCCACATTACATCAGATGTGTGAAGCCTAATGCCGTTCTGAAGCCAGCAATCTTTGAGAACTTCAATGTCTTGAATCAGTTGAGATGTGGGGTAAGTAAGACATGAAGTCAAGAACTAAATTTTAGTATCGAATATGGAAAAATGATCATATTAAGTATATTTTTTATTCTCTATTTGTATTTGATCGATGTTGTAGGGTGTGCTAGAGGCAATCAGAATTAGTTGTGCTGGATACCCTACTAAACGGACATTCGATGAATTCATTGATCGGTTTGGAATGCTGACACCTGATCTTATAGATAGGTAAAATATCTAATTGGAAATCATATATATTACATTTATAACATTTTCCCCCTTATTCACTAGTTTGATTTAGACATTTAATATGTGCACTTGGTTTGCAGCTCTGATGAGAAATTGGCATGTGAAGCAATTTGCAGTAGGATGGGATTGAAGGGATATCAGGTACAAATTAAGAAACAACATTTTTAAGTTGATGAAAAATATTCTGTCTAAATTCTTAACGAAATAGCTACTATATGTGTGCTATTGGAAGACATGCTATTCTGATAAGTAACATGGAGTTGCTCAAGATATTTTGCATATTATGAAGTCTTGTTCTTTTTCTCTGTACCTTTACCGTTTATTTGTTTTTTGGATTCTTCTTTCTGTTCTTCTTATACTTCTTTTTAAGTTATTTTTTTATAATCCTAATAGAAAAAAAATCTGATGTATTAGCTAGTCCTCGATACCAAATTTATACCACCAAGTATCCAAACCAAAACAATACAACTTATGAACAGATATCTCAACATACCATACTTAAACAGAGACAAAAAGATGCATCATATATAAAGCAAAATCCACAAAACATGCACAAAGTAATCAAACTAGAATAAACATTTCGAACGCTAAAGAAAATCAAATAAATTTCTGCCTATTAACAAAACACTCTTGCTGCAATTCTTTCTATCAGATAGGGAAAACAAAGATTTTCCTCAGGGCTGGCCAAATGGCTGAACTTGATGCTCGAAGAATAGAAGTCTTAGCGAATGCTGCAAGACTTATCCAGAGGCAGATAAGGACATATATTACAAGAAAAGAGTTTACTGTCCTAAGGAAAGCTACAATTGGAATCCAAAAGCTATGGAGAGGTACTTTACTTCTTTTTCTTTCTAGTCAAGC
>NC_033801.1:66989490-67041314 GCF_001876935.1 Asparagus officinalis | reverse complement strand
GAATCCTATATAAGGTCCTCTATAGAAAATCATATAGAGAGATAAGGGATGAAGACACCTGACCTAGCATGAATTTTGATGCACACATCATTATCAGCTATTAGTGCTGTTATTGTTGTATATCATTGTAGACTACATTCATAGCTAATAATGATGTGCATATCAAGATTCGTTCAAGGCATCCTCTCCATGAAGGCATCTATAGGATTTTTATTCCGGTTAATTGTACTTTTGATCTGATAATATCTCTCTATATTTTACAGGATGCCTTGCAAGAAATTTATTCAAAGAAATGAGAAGAGAAGATGCTTCAATTCGCATACAAAAATATGCAAGAGCTCATTCAGCACAAAAATCCTATACAAGCTTGAAGGCATCAGCACTTGTCATACAAACAGGCTTACGTGCAATGGCTGCACGTAATGACTACCGACACAGGAGGAGGACTAAGGCTTCTAAAATTATCCAAGTAACTTTTTCCAAATTGAATTTCTTGAAGAACTTGCAGCTCATATTTCAGATAACACTTCTAAAATATTTTCTGCTTTATTTTAGACTCAATGGCGCCTACATAAAGCCCGGTCAGCTTATCAACAACAGAAAAAAGCCAGTTTAATACTTCAATGCCTGTGGAGAGGCAGAGTAGGAAGGAAGGAACTCCGGAAGCTTCGAATGGTAAGATAAAATAGAGGGAAATTTACATAAAAGCCCCCTATGTTTTGTAGAAGTGAAAGGAAATAAGGTTTTAAGAGTGACAGTTTAGCCCTCTCCTCTTAAATTTTTAGTTAAATAATCATTACTTTTTTATGTAATCTTAAAATTTCAACATAATTATCATGTTCTATTATATAAATTATTTTATGTACAAATTAACTTCATGTAGGCGGCGAGGGAGACTGGAGCGCTGAAAGAAGCTAAGGACAAGCTAGAGAAGAAGGTTGAGGAGCTCACGTGGAGATTAGATTTAGAGAAGCATTCAAGGGTAACTCACTGATTATGTTTTCATTCTTTCATATTTCAAGTAAAATAGTTTTCAGTGAGAAGAGTGATTATTATATATATTTAGATTGACCTTGAAGAAGCGAAAGGGCAAGAGATTGCCAAGTTACAAACTTCATTGCAAGAATTGCAAGAAAAGCTTCAGGAGGCCAATGCTGCAATTATTAGAGAAAAAGAAGAAGCAAGGATTGCAATAGAGCAGGCTCCCCCAGTAATTAAAGAGGTTCCAGTTGTTGACAACACTCAGTTGGAGTTATTGACAGACAAGAATAAAGAGCTAGAGGTAAAGGAAATACCACTATTTATCATTAATATTTACTGCATTTATCATTTGTCATTCACTATAATTCAAATGTATTCTTCTAACAGATTTTTTTCTTTAGTGTTTTTCCTTCAATTTCCTAGGTATTCTACGTTTATATAAGATTTAAAAGTAGTATTCTGGACGTCATCATCATGATTAAATCTTTTGTGGTTATACAGGAGGAGCTAATTGAATTCAGAAGTAAGGCAGAAGAATTCGAGAAAAAATATTCAGAGGCCCAAAAGCAGACGGAAGAATTGATTAAAGAGACGGAAGAGACCAAATCAAAACTAAGTCAATTCCAAGAAACCATAGAAAGGTAGTTTGTAGCACTCATTTTTCCCTTCTTAAATCTTCTTGTGACAAATTTGTGATCTAACAAATCAAATATCATCTTTAAAATTTAGGCTTGAAACAAACTTATCCAGCCTTGAGTCTGAGAATCAGGTTTTAAGACAGCAGGCCTTAGTGGCATCAACAAACGAGGAGCTCTCTGAGGAAATTAAAAGGTATGCGACATTTAAAACATTTTTCAAGTGAAAATTAGATTATGAGTTAAAACTGAATATTGAATATCTGAGCACCCTTGACTTTTTTTTTCAGTCTTGAGAGTAAAATTACAGAATTGGAGTCTGAAAACAAGTTGCTCCAAGCTAGGCCTGCGGTGGTAGTTCAGCAAGTAGTCTCTAAGGAGTCAAAAGAGTATCAACCAGACATGAAAGTAATATATGCACACACTATATTTACAAATATTATCTAAAAAGTTCATTAACAGGGTTATTGCACATAGACCCCCCTGTAGCATTGTTGCTTTGAACTTGGGTACAAAGTTCATACAGCGATATTATGGGCAATTAGCTCTTATTAATATGTTCAGCTAAAGAAAGGGTTCTGATCTTTTATAGGTTCAGATTGTGGAGAATGGGCAAGAACATAGAGAAGAACCTATCTCCTCATCAGGAAGACATGTGGAAGAACCTATTCCCTCAAAAATATATGATGAAGTACCTAAGTCTCCGAAAGTATGTGTCACAAAATTGAATAAATGTAAAATCAATTCGCCTTATATATACTTTCATATAGTTTGACAAGCTATTACTTGCAGGAAACTGTGGTGGTTACTCCTGTACCTACTTTAAACAAACAGAAATCCCTTACTGATAGACAACAAGTATGTCCACTCTATACATCTATTTATTAGAACATTAGAAATGTACAAAATTTCTCATATTAAATAATATTTTCATATATCCAGGATAACCACGATGCACTTATTAAGTGCCTCATGGTAGACAAGAGATTTGACAAGAGGAGGCCGGTAGCAGCATGTATAGTATACAAATCTCTGATACAATGGCACTCATTTGAAGCAGAGAAAACAAACATATTTGATCGAATAATTCACACAATAAGATCATCGGTTGAGGTAGTGTTCTCATGTCCTCTAAATCCTTTCTACAATTCATTCATGTATATTAACAAGTTAAAACATGGCTTGTAGCTTAAACTTAGGGGAAATTTCAGCATACACCTTATAGATTGGCGCCATTTTGAGATAATCCCTAACCCCCCGCCCCCCCGCCCCTCCCGCCCCCCCACATCAAAAAAAAAAAAACCCTTAAGTTTAGAGATGTCAACCCCAGGTCTTTGGGCTTGATCACAAGAACCCCCCATATAAGGCGCCTAATTGCTTAAACCTCATTTTTTCGTATAAACCCCCCACCATTCAACATTATTGTCAGAGAAACCCAAACTTTCAACCATTATTTTCAAAGAACCCTAAATTTGACCCGTAATTTTCAGAAAATCCCATGACTTCTGATGAAAGTTCAGAAACATGCAATATGCTGTTACTGTGTGTGTGTTGGGGGGGGGGGGGCAATGCATTATGGCCTGAACAGGATTGAAAACTCTTGGGGGTTTTGTGACAAGCCTAAAAGATTAGGGGGTTAGATGGCATTTATAAACTTCGGGGGGTTATCTCAGAATGGCCTAAATTTTAGAGGGGTTATTGAAGTTAGGATTAAAATAGTTCACACCTTTGTTGTTATCTTTGTGTAACTAATTAATTGTTTTTCTCTATATAGAATCAAGAAAACATAAGTGAACTCGCTTATTGGCTCTCAACAACATCTACTCTTCTTTTCCTCTTGCAAAACACTCTCAAAGCGAGCACAGGTTCAAATTTGGGTGCAAACCGTAGTAGAGCTTCAACTGGAACTCTATTCAGTAGAATGGCACGAGTAAGTCTCTAATTTCATGCACTTTGTTAAGATTTCATAGGATAAATTCCAACAATGAGTTATAATTTGCTAAATGAATGTGTATTGCTTATAATAGACTACTCGTTCAACTTTGACTGGAATCGAGATTTCTAGTGGATACAGTGGGATGCTAGGCAAGCCGAATACTCAATCAAGAGTAGAGGCAAAATACCCTGCTCTACTATTTAAGCAACATTTGACAGCTTACGTTGAGAAAATATACGGTATGATCAGAGATAGACTGAAGAAAGAAATTAGCCCATTATTAACAATGTGTATACAGGCAAGTTTCTATTAAACACAAAAACATTGGTAAATAAGAATATACAAAAATGATAAGGTCCTAAAATCCAAATTACAGGCACCAAGATCAGCAAGAGCAAGATCAATTAAAGGATCGTCCAGGAGTGTTCATGTCAATACAGTAGCAAAGCAAGCATCCAGTGTTCACTGGCAAAGTATTGTGAAGAGCTTAGATAACATGTTGAGCATATTGTGCGAGAATTTTGTGAGTATTGAGTTTTCCTTTCCCTAATAGTGGACGTATTCGGGGATGATTTTTCACATTTAATTTGATTCTGCAGGTCCCTTCCATGATTATAAGGAAAACTTTCAGCCAAGTCTTTGCATTCATAAACGTACAACTCTTCAATAGGTACCGATCTATGGTTTTTCAACATAGTAATACTTATTCAATATGAGCGCCTAAAAAATATCTCTCAATAGGGTTTCCTTAGAATTTGCCTTAAGGGTAGTAGTTATTATCATGATTTATTTAAGCGTTAGTTGGAAATAGACCCCCAATACTTTCGCCGACTTGAAATTTCTACCCCTACAGTTCAATTATTGCAGATAGACCCCCTGAGTGAAATTTTGACCCTTTCAAGGGGGTCTATCTGCAACAATAGATTTTCACTCAGGGGTTCTATCTGCTGCAGATCTATCTGCAGCAATATAACTTCTATCTGCAGCAATATAACTTTTTCAGATAGTCTATCTAAAAAAATAGAACTATAGAGGTAGTAAATTCAATTGGCGAAGTATAGGGGGTCATCCACAATTAACCCTTGTTTAATTCACTTACTTGGGGTTAAATGAAATTTTCAAACTTTTTCGGGTACAAGTGAAGAATGCCCAAACTTACTGGGGGGTTTTGTGTAATTTACCCTTTATATATGTAATTCACTTAAATGTTTAGTGACTTCTAACACATGTAATTTACCCTTTATATATGTAATTCACTTAAATGTTTAGTGACTTCTATCTACAGCTTGCTACTCCGTCGAGAATGCTGCTCTTTTAGCAATGGCGAGTATGTCAAGGCTGGATTGCAAGAGTTAGAACAGTGGTGCTCGAAAGCCACAGAAGAGGTCAGTCGATGAAAAGTCATTCTTATCAAATGAATTAATATACAAGCAAAAAAAGAAAAAGGAAAAGAAACTTAACTAAATGACTGGTATAATGCTATTTTCTATTCCAGTTTGCTGGGACATCATGGGATCAGCTCCAACATATAAGACAAGCAATTGGATTTTTGGTAAGCAAAATTTAACACAACTTCGTAATAGATAATCTAATCATAATCTTTTCTGATGAATAAATACTAAAATGTCGCAAACTTCTCAGGTTTTGCATCAGAAAGCACACAAATCTGTTGAAGAGTTCACAACTGAACTCTGCCCAGTGAGTACAAAATACAAATATTGATTTCTTTAGACTTGAGAAAACTTATATGTCTCATATTATGGTTTCATGTGGTTTTCAGGACTTGAGTATTCCCCAGATATATCGTATTGGAACAATGTTTTGGGATGACAAGTATGGGACTCAGGGTTTATCTAAAGATGTAAGCATGCATCTGTGCTTCACTTCAAATATATTAGTTCTATAAGGGAAAATTACAGAAACCACCCTAAGATTTCTAGAAATGACAGAAAATCTCTATGCAGTTTTAAACTCAGAGTTCTACCCCTTCTTTTTTGAATTTCCATCGAACAGGCTCACATGTGTATCATGTGACTAGTTAAATAACAAAAATACCCGTATTTCTTTTCATAGGGGAAGAAACAACAAGCAAGGGAATTTCTGACATTGGCAATGCAATTCTTCAGACACGTAAACTTAGGCAGCACAAATTACAATAAATAACTGCTTACCATAAGAAACCACACTCCTCAATTAAAGAAAAACTACAGACATGCATATGATATCACTAACAACTGTTTTACACAATTGAATTGGTTTCAGGTTATTGGCAAGATGAGAGCTTTGATGAGTGATGATTCAATTAACATTCCAAATAAATCCTTTTTGTTGGATGATGATTCGAGGTAAAGACCAAAAATCCAATTCCTATGTTCCCTAAGGCCTAATTCCATTTTGATATAACATGCTAAGAAAGGGTTGTCTCATATCAGACACTAAACTACATGTATATTTTCCCATTTTATCCCCATGAATCTTCATATTTTTATAGGATTTATGGATGGGATTAAGAATATGAAGATTTTGGGGTTCCAAAGTGGAAGTATGATAGAAATTAGGATCTCATATGAGAAAACCCAATTAGAACTAAGAGCAAGAATTAGTATTTGCAACTTTTATTTGACTTACCTTTTCTAAACAAACCAAAATACTTGCAGTATCCCTTTCTCCTTGGATGATATCTCTCGGTCAGTTCTCGACATAAATATCACTAACAACTGTTTTACACAATTGAATTGGTTTCAGGTTATTGGCAAGATGAGAGCTTTGATGAGTGATGATTCAATTAACATTCCAAATAAATCCTTTTTGTTGGATGATGATTCGAGGTAAAGACCAAAAATCCAATTCCTATGTTCCCTAAGGCCTAATTCCATTTTGATATAACATGCTAAGAAAGGGTTGTCTCATATCAGACACTAAACTACATGTATATTTTCCCATTTTATCCCCATGAATCTTCATATTTTTAAAGGATTTATGGATGGGATTAAGAATATGAAGATTTTGGGGTTCCAAAGTGGAAGTATGATAGAAATTAGGATCTCATATGAGAAAACCCAATTAGAACTAAGAGCAAGAATTAGTATTTGCAACTTTTATTTGACTTACCTTTTCTAAACAAACCAAAATACTTGCAGTATCCCTTTCTCCTTGGATGATATCTCTCGGTCAGTTCTCGACATAAACCTTTCAGATGTTGAACCACCACCATTACTGCGACAAAATTCTGAATTCCATTTCCTCTTACAACAGCACATAGATTGAATGATTTTCTTTTCTTTATATTTTTAACAAAAAGGAAAGAGTTGTAATTTTTCGGGGTATTTTTTAAGTGTGCAGAGTGTAATTTTGTTTTTGTTTTTTGTTTTTTTCCCATATATTCTTTCTCCTCCTTCCATTTGATAAGCCTCACTGATTTTTTGAGTGTGTGTAGCCATATACGAGTGGATGTGTTACAGGGATTGTATGTAAAAAACAGGATTGGTTTTGCTTTTGCACGTTGCAATAAAGAAGTTTTACTTTGTAATGCTTGGGCTGTTTGAGTTTAAAAATGACAAAAAGATTGAAAAAAGATTAATATATATATATATATATACTTCCTGAAGGAAGTATCTTAACACTATAGCCATCTGTGAATTAATTGCGTGGAACATATGTGACTCTAAATAATTTTACAATTTTATGTAGTTTTGTTCTTTTTCAACCAAATTCTGAATAAATATTCTATAATATCAGTGCGATGGAGAATCATTTGCGATAAAATTTTGATAGAGAATACACAAAATATGCCGTCTTAAGACTAACGCGGAACCAAAGACCTACATGCCTCAAGATTGGAAACTCTTCTAATACAACAACAATGGCTAATAACAAAATTATGAGGTAGATTACTTATCTGTAAAATTTCACCATGTAGGTGGGATACAGGGAAAAGTCATAATACAAACAAAAATGAAGTTGCTCTCTATCATTGTATGGTATGGACTCTTCTTTCGTAAAAGATTTATCATCCATTATCTTGGATGGATCTTCTGCGTGGAGTAAAATGGACAAAATGCTTTTGGAACTAAATCTAGGTGCTTTGCAAGTTCGTGCTAAGATTCCCTATTTGTAAGAGATATTGTTAAATTGACTTTGAAATTCAACTCACACCTACCAAACCAAACTTCACTGTTTCACCAAATCCTAAACATTATTTCACCAACCCAAAACACTGTTCCACCAACCCTTTTGAAAGATATAAATAGAGGAGAGTTGAGAAGGCTTAGAGCATCGAACATAAATTCAGAACAGAGAGAAGAAAGAGAGATTTAGAGAGAAAAAGAAAAGAGAGTTTTTTGAGTGTTCTCTTCTTTGTGTGAGTTTGGTGAGACATTAGAGTGATCTCCCTTTGTAATCTTCTCTTTTGTGATTAGTGAAGCTCTCTGCTGTTCTCGCCCGTGGACGTAGGTCATACTGATCGAACCACGTTAAATCCTTGTGTGATGTTCTCTTTGTCTTCATTATGTTTATTCAGTGTTGTTATTCTCCACTGTTGTATAGACATCTTCTACGTCTGTGAAGCCCCCTGCTGCAACAAAATGGTACCAGAGCCTAACTTAGAGTACGTGTATCTACTTATCGTATGCTGTGTAGCTGCTACTAAAAGTGGATCATCCACATCAGAAAAAAAGTTAGATGATCATTCACTCTTTAAAGGCATTGGACACTATTCATGAACTGTTCACATGTACGGTTATTATTCAAAAGTACGATTGCTGTTCATAATTACAGTTACTGTTCAAGTGGGCTTCAAGATGTCTTCTGTACAAAATGGAGAAATTCGATGGGAGAAACAACTTCAATTTGTGAAGAGTAAAAATGAGGGCTCTTCTAGTACAACAAGGACTGTTCAATGTCTTGTCCAAAAAGGATAAGTTATCAGAATCTATGCCTGATGATGGGAAAGAAGACTTGGAGATGAAGACGCATAGTGGCATACAGTTCTGTTTGGTCGCTGAGGTCCTGCAGGAGGTTGCCAATGAAGATATCACCGCCGGATTGTGGCTCGAATTGGAGAGCTTGTACATGACGAAATCTCTAACGAACAAGATCTACTTAAAGCAACGCCTCTTCACCCTTCGCATGAAGGAAGGTATGCGAATTATTGACCACTTAGATGAACTTAACACTATTCTTATGGATTTAAAGAATATTGATGTTAAATCGACTGTAGGCATCGAAAATTGCCTATAGGTCTCCACAAACGGTTCAGTGTTAAAGAACGACGATGAACGTCCCTATATGATCCACATGAGCTTAATCGACGTCGACGGATGACTGAAGTGAGTCGGCGAGCTACGTGAGCGGATAGGATATCTGAACAATGAAGACCCGGACCAATCGGGAACCCGGCAGTGTTCACAAAGAGGACAACGCCCTTCGTGCCTCGATCACTCTACAGATAATCCAACCACCAGAGCGGATCGAGCTCTTCGTCACGCATTCAACGCACCCGGAATCACTCAAATCCGAGTTCGGACGAAGAATCTACGGGGTAAAACGATCAAATACACCTATGGACGTCTCGGAGTTCCGAAACACCCCCAGGGGTGTCTCAGAAATTCCGAGACACCCCAGGGGTGTCTCGGAATTTCCGAGACACCCTAGGGTGTCTCGGATTTTCCGAGACACCCCTAGGGGTGTCTCGGAAAATCCGAGACACCCCAGGGGTGTCTCGGAAAATCCGAGACACCCCAAGGGTGTCTCGGATTCTTGGAGACACCCCAAGGGTGTCTCAGATCTGTGGAGACACCCCAGGGGTGTCCTAGATCCGTGGAGATGCCCCAAGCCCCCATTTGCCTATAAATAGCAACCCTTGGGCTCATTTTTGAAGATCTGGATTTTTGGAGAGCCTTGGCGAAGCCCTGCTGCAGCAAAGAGTGGTCGTGCGCTTCAACCGAGGAGGAGAGGTCTACATCAGCCTTCATCACCCGTTTTCATCTGATCCTTAGTATTAGCCTTTAGCGTTAATACTAAGAAGAGCTAATACCTCGCGGGGTGGCTCGGTGGCCGAGCCACCTTGGGGTGGTTCGGCCATGAGCCGAGCCACCCCAAGGTGGCTAGGCACAGTGTCGGCCACCCCGAGGTGGCCGACAGTGGCCCGAGGTGGCCGACAGTGGCCAGAGGTGGCCGACAATTCTCTTTTTGCAGCCACTGTCTTGAGAGCCTATAAATAGGCCTAGAGATGTTCATTTTCGGGAGGTGGAACTTTCAAGAGCCGAAACTCTGCCGAATTGAAGATCAAGCTTAGAGTTTTGAAGACTTGAAGACTTGGACATTCAGATCTGAATCTCGGCGAGCATCAACGTCACAAAAGGCAGGTGTTCGAGAGAGAGGAAGAACAGATCTGAGATCTACACGTGATCATACTCCGGATCTAAGCTTGGTCTTAGATCCCGAGATCTGAGCGATTATTCCCTTGGTGGACTAATCCCTCCCGGCTATTATTCCCTTCGTGGAATAATACCCGCATACTCGTGTAGATCCGACCGGATCTAGATCGCGCGGTGGTCCACGGATTAACCCCAGCGTCGGCAAAGAACCCACCAAAGCGAGAGACCGCAAAACAGGATCTCGCGATTCGTTCGGCAAATAAGGAAAGTTGTAATTTTTTATTTTTTTTCTTTGATTTAGTTGTAACCGGATCTATAAAAGACCGGATCTTTATAACCCAAGATGACAATTATTTCAATGAAAAAGACAACAGTTTTCCCCGCGAACAAGCTGGCGACCACAGTGGGAGCCAACGGCATCGCAACCGACGCCGTCGTGACGCAACCGGCATTCAAGATCCGGGTGAATGAAGAGGTCGAATACGAGTTCGACCAGCAAAAGTTTGAAGAGTACCTCTCTTCCTCCTCCTCCAGATCCGCCTCTCCAAGTAGGCACAGAAAGGTAACCTCTTTCATAAATGTTCGCCAGAACCTCGGCTCAAAGACCCAAGATCCCTTAGCCATTGCTGCACTCGAACCACGTGGCGTCTCCGCGTCGCCCAACGTGGTCGAGATCGCAGATCTGGGATTCTCCTCCCCCAAGAAGATGGCTAATGAAGGCACTCCAGCTGTATCAAAGAGGGCGCTCCAAAGGCGGCGTCAACGCCTTGCTCGTCAAATGGCCAAGGCTTTGGAGCCTATGGATGGGGTCCGCTACAACGAAGATCTCAAATCCAGGCAACGCCAAGAGCAACAATGGTATGTAACCAACTCCTCCAAAACAGAAATGAACAAATGGGTTCGTGTCACAAGGAATCGCTCAACCCTCGAGGAGCGAATCAAGAAGCGCCGTGCACTGCTTGCGCAGGCCCGACCTCTCTTGAAGAAAGCAGAGGAGATGCAGAAAGAAACAACGGTCAAACAACCGCCTACAAACAAGTTGGTGTGGGTACCCAAATCAGAGCCAACACCTCCAACACAAGTGGGTGGAGTTGCTGCCCGAGTTCCTTCAAAACCAGATCCGGCACCTTCAACGGAGCCAGGTATGAATGGGGATCATTCAAAACTCAGGGTTCCTTTGAAAGGTCACCTCGGTCCTCTACCGGAGAATCGAGGTAAAGTACCTATCAAGGCGAATCAAACTGGGGGTCGAATTAATCTCCCCAAGAAAGATGACAAAGGGAAAGCCCCTATCACCGACCGTATCGGATTGCGAGTCGAAATACAAGAGCCCGTTCAATTTTTATGTTCACAAAAACGTAAACTTGAACGGGCCACTTTTGAAAAAGTTAACAAAGCATCGCATGCCCAAAGGGAAGCACACTCATCTGAGGATGATGGTGTTTTACCGATGGATACATGCCAACACTCTATAGGTTGCTCCAGTTATCAAACTGATGAGTTGTACTATAGAGCTGGGGGTATGGGAAAATCTCGAAAGAAGTATGTGCAGGACATGGAGTCTCGCTGCCCGTGCGCCAACATAATCAAGGCAGTGCTATCAGAATGCTCCTGTGCTCAAACCCCAAGGAGAATTTCGGTGTTCGACAGAATTTCCACCGGAACGTCTGAGACCAAGCCTAAGCGTTTCCGAAGAAGAAGAAGGGTAGTCAAAGACGGAGAATTCCCGAAGGTCACCATCAACATGGCCAGCAAAGGAGCATCGACAGGGGACAATCCCGAGTCAATTCCGTTGGTACCCTGGTATCTAACTCACCTGCAGTCCGGAACCATTACACGAGGGACCTATGGTAGGGACGCCCTAGCTCGGCAGAAAGAAGCTTTCAAATTCGAGATGGAAATGACCCTACAGCGGATGAGGGAGATGCACGATCAGCAACTCGCAGCTTTGACAACTCATCAAGAGGAGCCCACTCGACCCAATCATCAGAACCAAGAAGAGAATGAACGGGAAGGGAATAATGTCATTATTCCCCCTGTCAACAACGACAACGGAAGTGGTCCGGTAGATGATAATGCCAAAGAAGACCACATTACCTCTCCCCAAAACCACTCGAAGATAGAAACGAGTGAAGACAAAAAGATGAAAGACTTGGAGAGCAAAATCAATGCATTGATGAATGCTCAAGAGGTAAAAAGGTCAGGTATACCGTGTCCATATCCGAGGGAGTGGGAATCAATTCCATATCCGGCAAAGTTCAATCTCATTAACTTTACGCCGTTTGATGGAAAGGGTTCCCCTACCCAACACTTGATATATTTTAAGTCCCACTTAGGAATAATCTCCGGCAACGAACCCTTGATGGTACGGTCATTCGTTGGCACTCTCCGCGGAGCGGCCTTCGACTGGTATCGTCGCCTCAAGCCGGGGAGCATCAGCAGTTGGGACGACATGAAGGACATGTTCTTGACGAACTTCTTTGATGATGACACTGAGGTCTCGATCAGCACTCTGTTTGAGGAGAAACAGAAAAATGGTGAGACAGTCGAGGCCGAACGATTCCTCAAAAGGAAAAAGGCGGAAAGGGGCCAAATAGCAAATAACGCTCCGCAACCGAAGTTCACCCCTAGGGGTAAAGGAAAAGCGCATGCAAATTCCGTGAACGCTAATCAAACGTTCGAAGTGCAGGCGCAACCGCAACAGCAGCAGCAAAAGGCGCCTCAACAACCAAGGTGGCAACAGCAGACCCCGAGGCCGAAAGCTTCGGAGCCAAAGTTCCCAAAAGTCTATTCATTCAAAGAGGATGAGGTTCCCGGTATCTTCAAATACCTAGTTGAGAATAACAAGATCAAACTGCCTCCAGTTCAGGATCAGGAAGATGCCAAGAGAATCAATGATCCAAAATACTGCGCATTTCATAGAGCGGTGCACCATCCCACCAAGGTATGCTATGCTCTTAAGGACAAGATCCAAGCTCTCATCGACGTCCGGGTCATTACCATGAAACAGCCAAAAGAGAAGAGAGTGGGAGCAAATGCAGTATCGATTAGCTTCGGTTCTGCTCCCGTGAACTGGTTCCAGCATGAACCAGTAATAAATGCAGCTGTGAAGACGGTGAACGATGATCCTCACGTGCCACACACGACCCCTAATGGCGAAATTCTTTGGGTTCATCCGGATTTGATCGGAGACGAACAGTGGGCTGGAACCTCTTCCCAGAAAAAGTCAAAAGGGAAAAATAAGTCTTGTTATGGAGCTTCTGCTATTCCGGGTAAAGACGACGAGGAAATCCCTGCCTTCCCGCTTTCTGAAGATGAACAGGAGGCCTTTGCGACTCGAAGTGGGCATGAATATCACTACAAGTACCCGGATGCTTCCGAGCAATTAGGTACCAAAACCCCTCCTTCCAAGACGTTGGCGGAACTGGGAATAGCAGCAATTCCCCCAACACCTGTAGCTACGGAGAAAGTCCAGCAGAAGGAGAAGGAGAAAGAACCTTTACGCCAAGAGGCCCAAAACCCGAGGCAGTCTCGATTCAATCACCCGATTGGAAGAGACAAACCGGGAAATGCAAGCTCTCCGCCCCATTTCGACATCATGGCGCAATTGGCCAACATCCCGGCTAGGATAACCCTATACGAGTTGTTACGCCTCTCAAAAGATACAAGGAAGGCACTACAAGAGGCCTTGAGCAATTCTGAAGTTTTTCTAACTCAGATCAAGCCATCTCCGGAAGGGCCAGAGCCGTCAGCTCAGCACTGCAATCTAGCGGCGCATCATTTTCCATGCATCTCTTTCACTAAAGAGGATATGCAAACAAAGAACTCGAAGCATGATCGGCCCTTGTACTTCACCGGGCACATTGGCTCCAGCATGGTCAACCGGATCCAAGTTGATCCGGGTTCCGCTGTTAGCATAATGCCATTCCGATTGATGCATCATCTCGGAATCCCGACGAGCAAACTAGCTTCCACTGGCACTACGATTTACGGATTCAACACCAGCGGGTCTAGACCCTTGGGGAAGATCCGAATCAAGTGCCAGATCGGAGATTTAAAATCAGAAGTTACTTGCTATGTAATTGATGCAGAAACATCCTATAATTTGCTGTTGGGTCGACCTTGGATCCACGGTAACCTTATAGTTCCGTCAACTCTGCATCAATGCCTCAAGTACATAGACTTGAATAATGAAGTCAAGACGGTGGTCGCGGATAAGCAACCGTTTAAGGGATTGGAAAACTATTTCACCGATTCCCTTCTATACGGCGCTGAATCCGATACTGAATCACCGGCCCAAGGAACGGACAGCGGAGATGAAGCTGATACCGAAACTGGGCTTGATTACGATGGTGGTTTTGTACTTAATGACATTGTACCCATTGTAATCAATCTTGATGATGAAGAATCATCGGAGAATAGTTGTAATTGGCAACTTGCCGAAGAACTATCAATAAACGATGATTTAGAGTATTCGATGTGTCTTGATGACGTCACTAAAGAGCTTTGTGATAACCCTGACCTGTATATGCCTCTTCAGTCATTTTGTCTGACGAAAAAGCAGGTACAAGATCCATGCGGAGCGACGCTTGTCATCCCCGCGGGAAAATGGAGTGGAAAAGAAGTCGTCTACGGCAAAGGAAAAGAAGCTCCGACACCCGATCACTTCTTAGAAGAAGAAGAAGATGAAGATAAACCTGCTCCTCATCTATTCAGATATGACGCAAAAGCGCGCGATATGATGGAAAAGTATGGGTATGATTTCACACTCGGAGAAGGTCTTTTCTTTGGTCGAGGCCCACGAGTTCCACCTCGAATGGCCTATGTACCGAAGGGAAAACCCGACGATTATTATCGCTATAAAAGAGGTCTCGGCTACGTCTCCTCGTCCGACGACGAATGTTGCTGGCAAATCATTGATCAGATCGCTAACAAGGCTAGAAACGGATACTCTTCCGACTCTTCGGCTGGGGGTTCCGACACTAGCCTTGGCGAGACGTTCAAAAGATTGATGTCAAACATGGTCACTGTCGATCCTACCGCAATAGAGGAAGACGACCAGATGCCAACATGGGAAGATCCTTGGGTTCACCACCTAAACATGCAGTATGGTGATAGGTTCGAGCAAAGAGAGCCTCCTACCGAAGATCAAGTACTCCAGGTGAATATGGGAACTGAGGAAAATCCTAAACCGATATTCATTAGCGATAGTCTTCTACCCGATGAGAAAGAAGAGTTAATCTCTCTTATCAAGGAGTACATTGACGTGTTCGCCTGGAATTATGAAGACATGCCAGGACTCGACCCGAACGTAGCAGTACATCGTCTCAATATCAAGATGGATGCCAAACCAGTCAAACAACAACAAAGACGGTTTCGTCCGCAAATGATGGAGGCGATCGAATCCGAGGTCAAGAAGCTTATTGACTCGGGCTTCGTTCGAGAGGAGCAACATCCAGAATGGCTAGCCAATATTGTCCCAGTCCTTAAGAAGAACGGGAAAGTCAGGATTTGTATCGACTTTCGGGATCTCAACACTGCTTGCCCAAAAGATGATTTTCCCCTCCCCATCACGGATGTCATCATCGACAATACGTGTGGGTTCGAGAGGATGTCTTTCATGGATGGTTTCTCTGGTTATAACCAGATAAAGATGCATCCGGATGATGAAAAGCACACCGCATTCAGAACGCCCCTCGGTGTCTTCTGTTACACAGTTATGCCCTTCGGCTTAAAGAACGCAGGTGCTACATATCAACGAGCTATGTCAAAGATCTTTCAGGATCATCTCCGAAAGACTGTTGAATGCTACGTAGATGATCTGGTCGTGAAAAGTCGTGATAAAAAGGATCACATCAAAGACTTAAAGACCATGTTCGACTTAATGCGAGCCCATCAGTTGAAGATGAATCCTACCAAGTCTTTCCTCGGAATGTCGAGTGGAAAATTCCTGGGATTCGTCGTCACCACCAAAGGTATCCACATCGATCCTGATAAGGTAAAGGCGATCAATGAATTACAACCTCCGAGAAACCTCAGGGAGCTCAGAGGATTGCAGGGGCGATTGGCTTATATCCGTCGGTTCATTTCGAACCTCTCAGGAAAATGCCAGCCATTCTCCAAGCTCGCAAAGAAGGGCGTATCATTTGTATGGGATGAAGCTTGTCAGAAAGCATTCGAGAGCATTAAAGAATATCTCTCAAAACCTCCCGTACTCGTTGCACCGAAATCGGGCAAACCGTTCTTGATTTATGTCAAGGCGACGAGCCATTCATTAAGTGCATTGCTTGCACAAGATGACGATAACGGTCACGAGCAGGCAGTGTATTACTTGAGCCGAACCATGGTGGGCGCCGAGTCTCGATATCCTATGATTGAGAGGGAATGCCTCGCCTTGGTGTTCGCCATTCAGAAGATGCGACATTATCTGGTCGGGCAGACCATTTACGTCATCTCTAAAGTTAATCCGGTTCGAGTATTCATGACTCAACCCGCTTCCATGAGCTGGCGGTTAGCAAAATGGGCCTTACTCTTGTCCCAATACGACTTGCATTTCAAGCAACAGAAGTCGGTCAAAGGACAGGCCATATGCGATCTCCTCGCAGCTAATCCAACTACGGATCCTGCCGAGATATACGACGACCTACCTGATGAAACCCACGAGGTCAACGCAACTTCACACCAACAAGTGTGGCGTTTATACTTCGATGGCGCCTCTCGAGCAGCTCTTGTCACAGATACTCCTGGACGTTCTAAGGTCTCCTCCGGGGTTGGAGTGGTCTTAGTTTCCCCAGGAAAACACGTGATGCCCCGAGCCTATTCATTAACCAAGCCATGTTCAAATAATGTGGCAGAGTATAATGCACTGATTATTGGACTCAACTTCGCTAAGGAGCTGGGGGTTGAGTATCTCGAAGCCTTCGGCGATTCTCAACTAATAGTCAAGCAAGTCCAAGGAGAATATGAAGTCCGAAGTCAGGATTTAATTCCATACCATAAGATGGCAGTGGAGATAGCGGAATCATTTGAAGGATTCTTCATCGAACATATTCCACGGCTACAGAATACCTATGCAGATGCGTTGGCCGCATTGGCCGTGTCACTAGCGCAGCCTCCCGAAACAGAGCAGTTTGTTACGGTAAGAACTCACCAACTCCTAGTGCCGCTTTACAGTGAAGATGCCGAGGAAGAAGAAGTTCAAGAGGTACACGCTACTCAAATCGAGTTCGAACCACGAGATTGGCGTTTCCCCATCATCGACTACGTCTTGCATGGAATCTTGCCAGAAGATGTGAAGGAAAGAGAGTCAATCCGGCGAAGAGCACCCAGATTCTACTACAATACAGAGAATCGAACGCTATACCGCAGGGGGTACGATGGGCTGATATTGCGTTGCCTATCAACCAAAGAAGCCCAAGAAGTGCTTAGAGAGGCACATGAAGGGGAGTGTGGCGCGCACGAGCCTGGCCCCAAGCTTTATGATCGCATCAGAAGAATGGGATATTTCTGGCCTCACATGATGAGCGAAGCAATCACATATGCCCGGAAGTGTCATGCGTGTCAAGTACATGCGAATTATATGCACCAACCTCCGGAGCATCTGCATCCCTCGGTAACATCTTGGCCGTTCGAGACTTGGGGAATGGACATTGTTGGTCCTATAAATCCCCCTTCGATCAAAGGCGACCGGTTCATCCTGGCGATTACCGATTACTTCTCCAAATGGGCTGAAGCAATTCCACTCAGAGAAGTTAAGACGAGCAACGTCATTGGATTCATCAAGCACCACATCATTTACAGGCATGGTGTTCCAAGACGAATCATACATGACAATGGTCCTCAGTTTGTCAGCAACGCCTTCATAAGGTTCTGCGAAAAATTCAAAATTCAGGACATCTCATCAACGGCTTATAATCCCACAGCAAATGGATTAGCTGAAGCCTTCAACAAGACTATCATAAAACTTTTGTCAAAGCTTGTGAAAAGTAACAAGCGAGATTGGGATGACAAGCTCGGTGCAGCACTATGGGCCTATCGTACCACGGTACGTACACCAACCGGTGCAACCCCGTATTCATTAGTATATGGATGTGAAGCCGTTCTCCCTTTGGAAGTTCAAATTCCATCTCTTCGGATCGCCCTTACAACCCAAATGACGACCGAAGAACAGCATCAAAAGCGCCTCGAAGAACTCGAGATGCTCGATGAAAAGCGCCTGGAGGCTCAACAGCATATCGAGTTCTACCAAGCCAGAATTTCTCGAGCCTTCGACAAAAAGGTTCGACAAAGGAGTTTTAAGGAAGGGGATTTGGTCTTAACTGAAAGACATCCTATGAACCTGAGCTCCAAGAAGAAGGGCAAGTTCGAGCCCAAATGGGAAGGACCGTTCGTAGTAGAAACAGTCTACTCAAACGGCGCCTATCGCCTAGTCACCAAAGATGGTGATCGGCTGATGATGCCAATAAATGGCAAATTCCTGAAGAGGTACTATCCTTAGCACCTTTCAGAAGGAGCTGATGTATCGGGAAGTTCCCGGAAGAATACCACATTGGGGTATTCTTAGGGATAACCTGGTCGGTATAAGAGAGATGAACAAGAAGTCCACATTCGAACCCCGAATGTTCTAGTTTGTCAGACTCTAACCCTCATCAGATGAGATCCAATCATTCGAGGGATTAATTTTCCCTCACAAAACTTTCATTGGTGTTCGATTACTCATAGTCTTCGCCACACATTCCTCACTCGGTCAAACCTTACGACAGTTAGGACCAAAGCCAAAGTCCCCTCTCGATTCCTTCAACGAACGAGAGGTCCACAAATCGGGCGGTCAAACTTTCACGTAGTTGTGATCGTTCCAAATTTCCCACTTGGTCAAACCTTACGACAGTTAGGACCAAAGCCAAAGTCCCCTCTCGATTCCTTCAATGAACGAGAGGTCCACTTTCAAACTCCCGAATGACCAAACCTTACGACAGTTAGGGTCATCTCGAACCCTCGCTTAGTCACAACTTACCCTGGTCGAGACTAAGACCGAGTCATCTTTTGTTCAAATGACCAAACCTTACGACAGTTAGGGTCGTTTGAACTTTCCGATTCTCGGAGTGGAGATCCCACTTCTAGTTTCATCCTGCGGATTCTGGAGGTGGAGATCCCACCTCGAGTTTCCCTCTTTTGCTGGAGATAGAATATAAAATTCTTCCTCTCCAGTTCTGAAGATAGAATATAAAATTCTTCCTCTTCAGAGTCAAATGACCAAACCTTACGACAGTTAGGGTCGTTTGAGCCTTTCGGATTCTGGGGGTGTGCCACCTCGAGTTTCCTTTCCAGCTGAAGATAGAATATAAAATTCTTCCTCTTCAGAGTCAAATGACCAAACCTTACGACAGTTAGGGTCGTTTGAGCCTTTCGGATTCTGGGGGTGTGCCACCTCGAGTTTCCTTTCCACCGGGAGATAGAATATAAAATTCTTCCTCTCCTCGGACCTTTCCGATGCTCGGAGTGGCGACCCCACTCCCAGTTCATCATTCCGGGTGCTCGGAGTGGAGATCCCATTCCCAGTTCATCCTTCCAGATACTGGGGGTGGGGAATCCCACCTCAAGTTTCCTTTCCAGCGGGAGATAGAATATAAAATTCTTCCTCTCCTCGGACCTTTCCGATGCTCGGAGTGGCGACCCCACTCCCAGTTCATCATTCCGGGTGCTCGGAGTGGAGATCCCATTCCCAGTTCATCCTTCCAGATACTGGGGGTGGGGAATCCCACCTCAAGTTTCCTTTCCAGCGGGAGATAGAATATAAAATTCTTCCTCTCCTATTTTGACACAACTTTCAACTTCCAATCCGCGCACTTGGTGCGTGGGGAATTTTATCCCGAATCCTAAGTAGGGATAAGTCAACACCTAACACGTGTTGCCGGGTAGCCTATTCCCGTAACAAGGGCAAAGTCTACGTATTCGAAGTCGTAGCAGCAAGTCTAAGGGAGTTCATTCCTTTAGCACAACGTTACATACGGAACGGATTTCGATAATCCGCATGCTAGCCCGATTCAAACGGTGATCGGTAAAGGCACATCAAACCCGTTGAAGGCTGGGGGTTTGCCAAAAACCCCAAAGTCAACGCCTAACACGCGTTGCCGGGTAGTCTATTCCCGTGAGAAAGACGAAGCCTATGTATTCAAGATCATAGCACAAAGCCTCAGAGAGTTTACTCTCTCAGCACAACGTTACATGCGGAACGGATTTCGACAATCCGCATGCTAGCCCGATTCAAACGGTAATCGGTAAAGGCACCTCAAACCCGTTGATGGCTGGGGGTTTGCCAAAAATCCCATAAATCTGTCATTCGGAAGAGATACAGAGAAAACACAAAAGAAGCAAATGCGGATTTTCTATTAATAAATCAAGTCAAAAGCATACAACAAAAGCTCGTTAGTCCGAAGGCAACCGACGGCTAAGAATATGAGACTCTAAACCAGAGAGCCTGTCCATATAGTCCTGCTCGAACTCCGCCTGCAGGCTAGCTCGGACAGAATCTTCGGAACTGTTGAGAACCTCTGCGGCTTCGTGTCGTAGCTTCATCAACCCCTCCTGCACTGATCCCAGCCTGTCGAGTGTCCATTCACGAGAACGCTCCAACCCAACCAGTTCCTCAGAAATGGTAGCGGCAGATTCTTCGGCGCGTTCCAAGGCCTCCTTCAGTCTAGCTATCTCTGCACGAGTGGAATCTAAGGAGCTCACTAACTCAGCTCTGCTGGTGTCTTTCCTCGCCAGAGAGGCCATCAGCTGCTCGACAGTGCGCTCACGTGATCGAAGCTCGCTGCCAACGGAAGATCGCAGTTCATGCCACTGCGTCAACCTATCCTCCACCTGAGAAGATGCAAAAGAGGGAGCTCCACCAGCCTTCAACTCCCTCAGCTCTCGAATCTCTGACTCCAGGGCAGCGAAATCAGCTGTAAAGGAATCGGCCAAATCCGGATATCCCTCTT
This sequence comes from Asparagus officinalis, assembly GCF_001876935.1. NCBI lineage: Eukaryota > Viridiplantae > Streptophyta > Magnoliopsida > Asparagales > Asparagaceae > Asparagus > Asparagus officinalis. Next base: position 67,020,403 of record NC_033801.1, on the reverse strand, counting down.
CCCTCATCATCATCATGTGACGGGAGAAGGAACGCCTGAACTGATCAAAAGAAGACCCTCTGTGCAGAAGCTTATCAATCACGCCGTTATAAAAGGCAGTAAAGAAGCCGAGGTCAGTGCGGAAGACATCCCCATCTGGATTGGTATCGGCCAAGAGAGCATGGACCTGCTCATATAGAGACGGTCGAGAACCTGCAAGCAGCAGTATGGGAGGTCAAGAAACTATTAAATACAATCGAAAAGACCCTAAGGGAAATTCGAGGTATACCTATACCGGCGGAAATCCCCTCGGGTTGGGGTTCGACAGGCTCCGAAGTAACGACAGGAATGCTCATGGAAGGTATATCAACCCTCGTGGGCAAGTCAGTCGTATTAGGCGAAGGCGGGAAAACACCCGAAGCTATAGCAGAATCAGGTACAGCGCCTGGTCATATAGTTGCACTTCTTTATTAGTCAAAATGGAGACTGAGACAAGCAAAGAAGAGAGGAAATTGGATATATACCTGTGGATGAATCACTCTCAAAGAGTGGTCTCACAGTCCCGGTGGGAGCTTGTTCAGCTAACATATCGGCTAACAGTCCAGAGTCAGGTCTCGGGAAGACCGGTGCAGGAACATATCCCTGCTCTTCGAAATCTGCAATAGGGGAGGCCCCATCCCCGTCTGGCCCTTCTGTCGCAACACCTGCAGCACCGGATGTAGGTATATCTGAAAATGAACCGGTGGGATCAACACCATCTGCCTGCCCAAGATCGATGTTCAGATCAATGCCCAGGGAGCCATCACGAAGGGCGTCGCACACCTGCTGCATGAAGCAGTCCATGTTGTCAGCCCCAGAGAATACCGGACCTGGTGGAAGCTCGCCCTCCTCGAAGAACCCTGAATTATGAAACAGGATCAGGGATCCCGGAAGGTAAATCATCTTAAAGCAATAAAAGTGGGTACAACAAAATGTTACCTTCCTCCCCGTCGGCAAAGCCTCCTGAATCTACCCCATGGGAGCGCTGATCAACATGAGGTTTATGGGCAATCTTTTTCCTTTTCGAAGGATCACCCCTCATAGAACCAACGGGGCGGTCATGCGAAGTTTGGCCACCAAACTTGGATTTCGCACGACGGGAAGCGAGCGACCCATGGTCGTCGGCTACCCCACCTGAAACAACAAGAATCATCTCATGAACCAGATCTTTCGCCAATACCAATTGAAGTCGAGAAAGAGGATCAAAGAGCATGACAAACCTGTATCAAGTTCTGCTTGGTCGGTATCTATATCTGCATACTCCCCTTCGGGAATTCCGGTGGACTTCTTCCTCTGTCTCTGAGCAGGCTCAGCCCTGCGAGCAGCCATCATAGCAGATTGAACCAAGTGATCGGATTCTAGTTCCGAAAGACTCCTCACACTTATGGATTCATCGGTTTTGTTGACAGCAAAATGTTTCTTCCAGATTGTACCTATCCCATGAACAATACCACCTTGAACCCTTCTGGTAAAATCATTGCTAAAATCATTGCTCACAACCTCATTCCCAAAACTGGGAGTTTTGACCACTTTGCCTCCGATAAAGTTAATGCTGTTTACGCTATCTTTGCAAAAATCAAGGTCAATTGGGGGCTTGTTTTTCTTGAGAATATGCTTAGCAAACATACCAAGTTTCTTCCTTTTGGGTCATTCCTCACCATTATATTCAAACACTTCCGGGTCGATCTATCAGGTGAACCAAAAGTAGAAGCTAACAGAGAATTTTTTGATAGAACTTCCCTTTCTAGGATGCATCTTGAAGGCCAAATTTCTGCTCCGTTACCCTCTGCGGGTGCATCTTCTTCTAGACCATCCTCTAGCTCTAGGCCTCGACCTCGTACTCGTTCAGCTCCTATTTCTTCCAGTGAGGCTTGTGATCGTTTCGAACGTATCGATGGTCGTCTTGACAGACTTGAGACTATTGCTTCTGGTCTTCGGCGTGATGTGAGGGAGATTCTGCAGCTCCAGCGCAAATCCCTTGGGATTCAGGTGTCTCCTTCCGGATCTGGTTCAGGCTCAGCCTCTGGTTCTGACGAGGGTTCTGCTGAAGAATCTGGCTCAGAAGCAGGATCTGAGGATGTTGGTTCTGATGGTAGTGGTTGATGGATTTATGGTGGTCCCTTAAGTTTTTTCTTGGAAGTTTTAGTATTTCACTTTAAACAATTCTGAATCTATTTTTGGTCTGTAGTATTTTGGGTAACAATCTGACTGTTTGAACTTAAACTCGTTTCTAGTTAAAACTATGAATGTTTGGATGTGATTTTGGTTAACAATCTGAATGTTTGGATGTTGGTTTTGTGCTGAATATTTCATGCTTAGCTTACAACATCATGAAAGTATATTTATTCTATCCTATGTTGCCTTTTTTCATCTACATATTTCTATGTCTCAAATAATCTTTTTTGGTGGGTAATGTTTGTATTATTATATATCTGGTGGTTATCATTTGTATTCATCCACATGGTTCAACTTAATATTCTGTGCCTATACCATCATGAAGTGGATGGTACATCCTAACTTCAATGTTTGTGAGTTCTCCCTTTTTATTGTGTATGGATCTTATATATCAATGATCACTTATGCTTCTCGACAGGGGGAGTTTGTGTTTATCCATATTTTCTAACCCATGCATGTATGCAGGGGGAGCACTGCTCCTATTTTCCCCATTTTGATGTTGTCAAAGGGGGAGAAAACTTGATTTATTCATATACATGTTATATCGTATCTAATTATACATGTTATATCTTATCTAATAAATTGTTCTTATCTAATAAATTGTTTGCCATCATCAAAAAGGGGGAGATTGTTGGCCCTTTGGTTTTGATGATGATTTGCCAAACAATTTACAACTAATTTGTTTTCTAGTGTTTGTGGTTTATTTCCTTCTTTTCAGGACATCAACACATAGTGAAAAGATTTCTATATCAAGAGTTAAAGATGCAAGTTTATATGTGGCAATCACCTAGGTATAAGAGAGGTTTGTTTACATATAGTGTATGACTTTATTTAAGCTCAATATATATATACACAACACAAGTTTGTTCAAATGATTTTTGTTTCAAACTTTGTTAAAATTGTTTTTATGTTTACATCTCTATCATACTTCATAATATATATAATGTATTCATAAAATATAAATACATCTTCATAAGTCATAGTTCAATTCTTATTTTTATGAAAAACAGGTTTTCTATACACTGCTCAAAAACAGTGAGCTTTTACAAAATAAAATTGCATTTCCAACAATTACTTTTCAAACATACTTATTCTCTCATTTATAAACTTTCCCTAAAGTTTCATAATTGTTGGACAACATTAGTTAATTTTTACATGCCTAAAAACCTGCAGTTTTCTTAAATATCTGTTTTCGGTCGACCGAGCATGTCGCTGCGGTCGACCGCAAATTGTCCAGAGATCATACTCTGGGTTTCAGCCTTCAGCGGTCGACCGGCCGTGGATCTGCGGTCGACCGCAGATATAGCCGTTGCACTGTAACGGCTATTTCTCTGCTTTGTTTTCTAATGGGTTTTTGGTCTTTTTACTTGGGTTTTTACTGATGTATTGGGTTGTTATAAATACCCTACTGCTTTCAACACTAAAACTACTCAAGAAAATTGATTACTTAAGTTTACAAAGTTTACAAAGTGTTTAAGAGGTGTTTAGTGCCTTGTTTCAAAAGAGCAGTTTTTCACAAAGAAGAAGCCTTGAATTCAAATTGAGGAATCCATCCTCATCATCATTTCTTCAGCTCTTCTTGTTCATTGAGAAGTTTTTCTAAACTCTTCCTTATATAGCTTGTTATTTCATTTTCATTTGATTAGCTATATTCATTGAGTCATATTATTTTCATCTTATTGTTCATATCTATCTTTTGCAAGAACATATTGATCAACATAATTTTAATTGCTATTAATTGGGATTAGATTAGCATAAGACCCTAATCACCCCCCCTCTAGGGTCTAACAGAAATTGGGTCTTCTCCTCAATGAATGAGGGGTTCTTTGGGTTCAGACGACCAATCCTATAAAAGGTAGTGTCATTCGAACCTTTCCGATTCTCGGAGTGGATATCCCACTCTTAGTTTCATCCTGCAGGATTCTGGGGGTGGAGATCCCACCTCAAGTTTCCTTTCCAGCTGAAGATAGAATATAAAATTCTTCCTCTTCGGCAACGGGAGATAGAATATAAAATTCTTCCTCTCTCGTTTCTTTTCCACCGGGAGATAGAATATAAAATTCTTCCTCTCCCGTTTCCTTTCCGATGCTCGGAGTGGAGATCCCACTCCCAGTTCATCCTTCCAGATTCTAGGGGTGGGGGATCCCACCTCGAGTTTCCTTTCCAGCTGTAGATAGAATATAAAATTCTTCCTCTTCAGCACCGGGAGATAGAATATAAAATTCTTCCTCTCCTATTTGACACAACTTTCAACCTCCAATCCATGCGCTTGGTGCACGGGGAATTTTATCTCGACTCCTAAATAGAGATAAGCCTACGCCTGACACGCGTTGCCGGGTAGTCTATTCCCGTAAGAAAGACGAAGTCTACGTATTCAACATCGTAGCACTAAAAGAGTTAACTCTTTTAGCATAACGTCACATGTGGAACGGACTTAGACAATCCGCATGCTAGCCCGACTCAAACGGTAGTCGGTAAAGGTACATCAAGCCCGTTGAAGGCTGGGGGTTTGCCAAAAATCCCAAAGTCAACGCCTAACACGCGTTGCCGGTTTAATCTTTCACCGATTGAAAAAGACACCAGGATCTAAACCTGGGGAATTTCATCCCGAAGCCTAAGAAGGGATAAGTCATCGCCTAATACGCGGTGCGGGGTACCTTTTCCCTATAAGAAATGGTGAAGTCTATGTATTCAAAGTCATAGCATCAAGTCTAAGAAAAGCAATTTTCTTAGCACAACGGTACATGTGAGACGGGTTTAATAATTCACATGCTAGTCCGATTTCAAACGGTAATCGGTAAAGACATATCAAACCCGTTGAGGGCTGGGGGTTTGCCAAAAATCCCATAAATCTGTCATTCGGAAGAAATACAGAGAAATCACAAAAGAAGCAAAGGCGGAGTTTCCATTGATAGACTGAGTTAAAAGCATACAACAAAAGCTCGTTAGCCCGAAGGCAACTGGCGGCTGAGAATATGAGACTTTAAGCTAAAGAGTCTATCTACATAACTCCGCTCGAGTTCTTCTTGCAGATCAGCTCGAACGGATTCTTCGGAACAGTATCTACATAACTCCGCTCGAGTTCTTCTTGCAGATCAGCTCGAACGGATTCTTCGGAACAACTCAAAACCTCCGCAGCTTCACTCTTTAACTTCATCAGTCCCTCCTGAGTAGATTCGAGCTCCTCGAGTATCTGGTCACGGGAACGCTCTAGTCCAATCAGGTCATCTGCGATAAGAACGGCGGATTCCTCGGCACGCTTCAAGGCCTCCTTCAACCTAGTCGCTTCCTCGCGATTCGAGTCCAAGGAGCGGAGTAACTCAGCTTTCTCCCTATCCTTCCTCGCCATGTTAGCCATTAGATGCGCAATGGAGCTCTCACGTGACTGAAGCTCACACCCGATGGAAGATCTCAGGTCACGCCACTGCGCCATCCTATGCTCCAACTCAGAGGACACGAAAGAAGAAGCCCCGGTAACCTCCAGTTCCTTCAACTCTCGTATCTCTGACTCCAGGGCGGCGAAATCAGCAGTGAAGGAATCAGCCAATTCCGGATATCCTTCTTCCCTCATCATCGTCATGTGGCGAGAGAAGGAACGCCGGAACTGATCAAAGCCGCCTCCTCGGTGAAGAAGCTTCTCGATCAAGCCATTATAGAAGGCGGTGAAGAAACTGAGGTCCGTACGGAAAGCCTCTCTGTCAGGATCGGTATCGACCAAAAGGTTACGGACACGCTCATATAGGGAAGATCGAGATCCTACGAGCAGAAACATAGAAGCTCAGTGGGTTATCGAGTATGAAAAGAAAAGTCAAAAGGCAAGTTCTGAACATACCGACACCAACAGACGTCCCCTCGGGTTGAGGTCCGACAGGCTCTGGGATAGCAGTAGAAGAAGGTACGTCAGCCCCTGCAGGCGGAATGCTCGCACCACTCGGCAAAGACGGGGAGGCACCACTGCTATGAAGACTTTCAGCCCCGGGAACTGTAGTAGTATCGGGCCCGACGCCTGGTCCTACAGTGACACTCCTATGTTAACCAAATGGAAATTTGGATAAGTAAGGAGAATCGGGACAAGAAAATCGTATGCATACCTGCAATCCCCCCATCCTCAGGTACAGCCGGGATGCCAAGAGTCATAAGGGTATCGGCCCAAACGGCTGGTCCTATGATGGCACTCTCTTATTAGTCAAAATGAAAATTTAGACGAATAAGAAGGATTGGGATAGTACGGTCATCTGCATACATGTAGATCCTTCATCCGTAGGCATTTGAGGGATGCCAAGAGTCATATGAGAATCGGTCCTAGTGGCTGGTCCTATGATTACACTCATATATTAGTCAAAAGACAGATGAACATAAGAAAAGTACAATATCCCTAAATCGTATACATACCTGCAAGCCCGTCACTCTGAGGCAAACTGGATATGCCAGGGATAGATACCGGGCTAACTCCAATGGTTGACGCTGCGATAGTCAATCATTCATTAGTCAAATAAAAGATCGGGCAAGAGGAGGAGAATCAGATATGTACCGGTAGACGAATCATTCCCAAAGAATGGTCTCTCGGCCCCTCTGGAAGTCTGCTCAGCCAACATGTCAGCTAATAAGCCGGCATCCGGCTTCGAGAAACTTGGCCCCTCCATCGCAACATCTGCAGGGTAACCTGAATGATGAAAGATGAGGAAAGCTCAAGAAAATACTTTCAGCAAAAACGAGAAGTCTTCCTTCCCCAGGCTTGAGGAAAATGACATTGAATGTGGACGTACCTGAACAAGGGACTACGGGCTCAACATTATTCATCTGCTCAAGGTCGATGTTTAGATCAATGCCCAAGGACCCGTCGTGAAGAGCGTGCACCAACCCTCCGAGGACCAAAGGGTCGAACATGCGCAGGCCTATCACACGTTTCAACGTGTGTAGGAGCTGGTGGCTCATGATCATTGGCTGCCCTACCTAAAGTGACAATAGCCATTTCAATAAAAGAGAGCTGTCATTTATGGAAAATGAAAATTAAAAGAGATGGGACAAACCAGTATCGAGATCCCCTCTGCCGGTATCTGCGTCCGCATACTCGTCCTCGGAGGTCTCGTCATCATCACCCGTAGGGAGAAGTTCTTCTTCGTCTGAGACAAGAGATTTGGCATGCCCTTTTCTCCGCTTCTGAGCAAGCTCAGCTCTGCGACCAGCCATCATAGCAGCCCGGACCGCGTACTCGGACTGTAATTCTGAGAGGCTCCTCACATTGATGGACTCATATGCAGAAAGGAACCACTTGCAGCTGAGGAAAGTGATCAATGGCTTACGCCGGTACGAAGGAAGAGCAAAACGGGCTCCAGTACAGCCCACCATCGTCCATAGCCACGCTCGGACACCGTCAATCAATCCTCCCTCAACCTGGAGGCTACGGCTCGGATTCCCAACATACAGTTGGTCATAGCCGAATTGGCGAGCAAAGCGGCAAGGAAGATAAGGCTCTATGTGGCACTGATTCTTCACCCGAAGGACGAGATATCCTACACGGATGTTCACTAACCACCGGAAGCAACCAGCGTCAAGAACGGTCCGGTCACTTCTAGGTTTCTCCTCATCAATCAGCACGTCGCCGTAGCAACCTGAAAAGTGGGGAAAACACTTAAAGAACTCCCAACTCTTGCGGACCCGGAGCTCTCGTTGAACATCACTAAATTTGCTCCCAAGCCATCTACTCTGCTCCAACAATTGCATGAAGGGGACAGGGATGTCAACAACGCTGGGTGTCGACATCAAGTCGGGACGGTGAAGAACGAACCACACCATCAAATATGCGTAGGGGAGCTCAACCTTTGGGCAAACAAGCTCAGCTGATGGTTCAGAACCCACATGTGTGAAACTGCTGACCAGACCCCTGAGCCCGCAATGGATGCTAGCAACCATTGCTGGGAGCAGGGAAAGCTCTCTCCCGTAAGCCAGCTGAACTGCAGGGAAGAGCACCTCGATGGGTAGAGCGTCGGAAGGTTGGTGCGGGACGACACACTTCAACCATTGCTGGGAGCAGGGAAAGCTCTCTCCCATAAGCCAGCTGAACTGCAGGGAAGAGCACCTCGATGGGTAGAGCGTCAGAAGGTTGGTGCGGGACGACACACTTCTTCAACCAAAGGGCAAGGTAGCCTGCTAATAGCGCCCGGGACCCTATAGACCTCTGTGCGCGGCGGAGAAAAGAGCGAAACTTTGTCCCCGCGGGAAAAGCCCCCTCAGCACTGCCGATAGTGTAGGAACGAACCTCAGCCTTTTCCAACAACTCATTAACGGCGGAAGGGGTCATCACGTCTAATTCATGAATGGGCGCACTAGAATCACCATCCAAGTTCTGAAACAAGTAGCTGGCAAACTGCTTCAAGCTGATCTGCCTCTTCCTTCTCGCTTGGGGAGAAGTTTGGATCAAGGAAGTGTAGTAGTGGCAAGTAAGATCCCAGAGTGTGTCATACATGTCCGGAGTATCTTTCTTCATACACTCCAGCTGCTGGTTCGTAGGGAAGTACTCCTGATACGGACAGTCCCCCATCGGAAGACCCGAAACATAATGCATCTCGTGCAAGGCCAACCCTAGCTCACCTCCGCTGGTCAGGAAGGTGTTGCTATCGGGCATATAAGTCTCCAGCAAAGCCAAGAAATGGCGACAGCTGACTGGGATGCCGTACATAGTAGCTCGTATGGGTGCATACAACCCACTGCTCTTCAGATCCCTCTCCCAGCGCGCTAAGACAAAACCAGTCATGCGCGCCCACCACCCCTTGGCAAGTGAGGAAGCCCAGCCATAACATCTGTACTCCGATGGGGGTAACTGTCTCCCAAGAAGAGCCAGACGGTTGCTCACAGTCGGAGCAGCAGCTGACACCTCGCCTGGGGGTGCGGTATCAAGGCCCATAATCCCGGGTCGTAGACCACGTACGTCATGATACCCGTCAGAGCCAGGAGTCTTATGGTGAGTAGCATATCCGCATTGAACCCGATCAGCATCTTCAGTAAGAGGCCAAGACATCTGCCTGTCCACGGCTTGCCCCTTCAAATGACTGAAAGAATAGTGGCGTGGAATCGAAGGGATGTACAAACAGGCTCCACCGTCAAGAGTTAACCAATGTCAGCGTAGCAGGATCTTTGACATGATCTCCAAACAGGAAACTCGGCTTCTTTAAAGCCTGAGTGGAGGTAGAATCCGGGGTGAAAGGGACATCTGTGATAAGCTGGCGCAAACAATGGCGCCCTCCTTCCTGTATCGAACGGCAAGAGTCATTTGGACGATCCCCGTCGAACCGAGGAAGTGGGCCAACAGCCGCTACCCGCGGGAAATTCCACTGCAAATAAAGCACAAGGGTGGGATCAGATAATCCATTTCATAAGAAGAATGATAAACTCATTCACGGAATAATTGGAGAGACGATTTTGAGTGTCCTACACCGGAAGAACGGTATGCATCATCACGTGAATAACTTGGTAACATACACCGGCCTATAAGGCGTAGGACGACACAAAATCGCCCCAATATACCGGAGACTTGGATTGGCTAAGCAAAACAAGTCTGAAACCTTACCCTCCGCGAGAGAGGTATCGGTTCTTCCTTCATGACCCGCAAAGAGGTCAATCAGGGATGCAAGAAAAAAAATGCATAAAGCCTCACCCCCCCGAAAAATGAAGCCGCGGGAGAGGATGTCGTGGGGACCTCCTCCTCACTATGCTGTGAACGAGAACGGCTCCTCCGGGGACGAGATCGACGCGGAGACATTGCAAATCTGCAACGAAAAGCAGCAAGTCAGGTACAATCTAAAACATGAATATACGAAATTTAAAAGGGAAATTAAGAACTTTAATTAAAATCCTATACACAAATAGGATTTCATAATTGAAGTCTAATTAAACCTACAAATTTCGTGCACGATGATTGTCATCTTTCACGGTGAATTTTGGTGAAATACCCAAAATACCCTTTGTGTTCAAGGCCAAAATCTAGGTCAAGGACACGCGTGACCCGGGTCATGATCGTCACATTCGATCATATAACACCCCGGTACCCCACAATTTTGGTTAAAGTTTGCAAATGAGCCCTTTTGCAGAATTTAGCCAATTTTGCATAAAAATCCCTCTACAAAATCTTGGTTTGGGCTCCACATGCCTTATCAAAATTTTGATCATGAGTTCGTGGTCAAAACTCATTGGATTTCAGCCATAAGTTCACTGCCTTTTGCAAATAAGCCCCTCTAAGACATTTATGGGCTGTTTTGCAAATAAACCCCTCCAACAACTTTTGGTCCTCTTGCCTAAAATACCCCTCAAGCTTGTGGCCAAATGAACATGTAATTTAGGTCCTAAACTTCAGTCCTCTATTACATGAACACCACCCCAATTCTTCGGCCACTTTTGCAAATAAGCCCCCAAAACTTTTCGGCCCCACATTTGCACATAAAACCCTCAATAAGGTATGGTCTTTTTGCATGAAACACCCATCCAAATTGTTACCAAAGGGGAATGAAATCCAAGCCTCAAAATTTCAGTCCCATTTTGCAAATAAACCCCCACGAATTTTGCAAATAAACCCCCCAAAGTTTCGGCCATTACCTCTTTTTGCACAAAACCCCCCGAAATAATAGTGCCCAAAGAGAAGGAGGTTCTCTCTTGGAAATTTGAAAGGAGGGAGGGAAACAAAAGAGGCAACAGATTTGAATCAAGGAAGAAAGTAAAAGAGGGGGAAAACCAAAATAGAAAAAGACAAAACCCAAAAAAGAGGGGGGGGACCACGGTGAGCCAAAGACACCCCTAGGGGTGTCTCGGCAAAACCGAGACACCCCATGGGTGTCTCGGCAATGCCGAGACACCCCAAGGGTGTCTCGGCCTTGCCGAGGCATCCCGGGGGTGTTTTGACCCAGTTTTGACCCCCGAACTTTTTTTCTGACCCCCCGATCCTCTTAGGAGCACCGTTTCTTCACCAATCATTGCATACGTTGATGAGTTCTACAAGTCAACGTTTGACGATTCAAAACCCTAGGGTAGACGCCGGTCAACGCGTAACTCTAGGTCAACCCCACTCAACGGGTTGTGAGCAAAGTCAACGTTTGACGATTCAAAACCCTAAGGGTCCACGCCGGTCAACGCGTAACCCTAGGTCAACCCCACTCAACGGGTTGTGAGCAAAGTCAACGTTTGACGATTCAAAACCCTAAGGGTCAACGCGTAACCCTAGGTCAACGCCAGTTAACGTGTTGCGACAAAAGTCAACGTTCGACAATCAAAACCATAGGGTAGACGCTGGTCAATGCGTAACCCTAGGTCAACCCCACTCAACGGGTTGTGAGCAAAGTCAACGTTTGACGATTCTAAACCCTAAGGGTCAACGCCGGTCAACGCGTAACCCTAGGTCAACGCCAGTCAACGCGTTGCGACAAAAGTCAACGTTCGACAATCAAAACCCTAGGGTAGACGCCGGTCAACGCGTAACCCTAGGTCAACCCCACTCAACGGGTTGTGAGCAAAGTCAACGTTTGACGATTCGAAACCCTAAGGGTCAACGCCGGTCAACACGTAACCCTAGGTCAACGCCAAAGTCAACGTTTGACGATTCAAAACCCTAAGGGTCAATGCCGGTCAACGCATAACCCTAGGTCAACGCCGGTCAATGCGTTGCGACCAAAAGTCATCACACGGTGATCCAAAACCCTAAGCCAGCATAATGTGGCGGAGGTAGTTCAAAGTCAACTCAATGACACGAGCCAAACTCAATTCATCAGCTGCAGACTCGAGACTCCGACGATGGCCAAGCGATAAATGCAGTGCCGGAAGAACTTCGGCTATTCGTCAAAGCATCGAATAAACCGAAAATCGAAGGAGCCAAGAGTTGAAGCTAACTACAGGTCGTGATGCCGACTGAAGGCCAGACCAATCATATCCAAAGTATTCCAGCCTCTTCTATAAAAGAAACGAGTCCGGAACACTTTGGAGGGGGTATCTGTAGGCATCGAAAATTGCCTATAGGTCTCCATAAACGGTTCAGTGTTAAAGAACGACGATGAACGTCCCTATCTGATCCACATGAGCTTAATCGACGTCGACGGATGACTGAAGTGAGTCGGCGAGCTACGTGAGCGGATAGGATATCTGAACAACGAAGACCCGGACCAATCGGGAACCCGGCAGTGTTCACAAAGAGGACAACGCCCTTCGTGCCTCGATCACTCTACAGATAATCCAACCACCAGAGCGGATCGAGCTCTTCGTCACGCATTCAACGCACCCAGAATCACTCAAATCCGAGTTCGGACAAAGAATCTACGGGGTAAAACGATCAAATACACCTATGGACGTCTCGGAGTTCCGAAACACCCCCAGGGGTGTCTCAGAAATTCCGAGACACCCCAGGGGTGTCTCGGAATTTCCGAGACACCCTAGGGTGTCTCGAAAAATCCAAGACACCCCAGGGGTGTCTCGGAAAATCCGAGACACCCTAGGGGTGTCTCGGATTTCTAGAGACACCCTAGGGTGTCTAGGCACCCTAGGGGCTCCCCCTAGCCTATAAATAGACCCCCTTACCTCATTTTTGAAGATCTAGATTTTTTGGGAGAGCCTTGGCGAAGCCCTGCTGCAGCAAAGAGTGGTCGTGCGCTTCAACCGAGGAGGAGAGGTCTACATCAGCCTTCATCACCCGTTCTCATCTGATCCTTAGTATTAGCCTTTAGCGTTAATACTAAGAAGAGCTAATACCTCGCTTTAGCCGAGGTATACGCTTATAGCTTCTAGATCTCACGCGGATCGACGAAGCTCTGTCCGATATTTCTGGATCAGAAGTTTCTAGATCTCACGCGGATCGACGAAACTCTGTCCGATTTATCCGGAACGGATCTGATTGCCCCGGTGGTCCACGGATATCAACATCCCCGTCACAGGCCAAAGACCCACGCAAGCGAGACCGCACCAAAACGGGATCTCGTGTTTATTTTCGAAAAGTTGTAATCTTTGTTTTGTTGCACAAGGAGATCTTATAAAAAGACCGACTTTTTATCGAAAAACTCTGCCGGATTGAAGAGTGAATTCAGAGCTTTGAAGACTTGAAGACTTGCACGTACAGATCTGATCCTCGGCGAGCACCTACGTCAGAAAAGGCAGGATTTCGAGAGGAGGCAAAGAACAGATCTGAGATATCTACACGAGATCACTCCGGATCTAAGCTTGGTCTTAGATCTCGAGATCCGAGCGATTATTCCCTTGGTGGACTAATCCCTCCCGGCTATTATTCCCTTCGTGGAATAATACCCGTATAATCGTGTAGATCCGACCGGATCTAGATCGCGCGGTGGTCCACGGATTAACCCCGGCGTCGGCAAAGAACCCACCAAAGTGAGAGACCACAAAACAGGATCTCGCGATTCGTTCGGCAAATAAGGAAAGTTGTAATTTTTTATTTTTTTTCTTTGATTTAGTTGTAACCGGATCTATAAAAGACCGGATCTTTGTAACCCAAGATGACAATTATTTCAATGAAAAAGACAACAGTTTTCCCCGCGAACATCGACGAAGAAGATCAAGCCTTTATCTTGTTATGTTCGTTACCTCCTTCCTATGAAAATTTTGTCAATAGTATGCTTTATGGTAGAGATACACTTTCTACGGAGGATGTCAAATCAGCCTTACATTCAAAAAAATTAAGACAGAAGTGTCTGTAGTAGGAGGAGAGGATCAAGCTGAAGGCTTATTCGCTCGTGGTCGTCCTAAAAAGGGTGTTGGTGGTAGAAGCAAATCTAAAAATATTTCTAGATCAAAGTCCAGGCCAAGAAAAAATAGTGAATGTTATTACTGTCACAAGTATGGTCATATAAAACCTAATTATCCAGCGCTCAAAGTAAATGATAATTCACAGTCAAAGTCTGGGGAGGTGAAACATTCAGTTGTCACTGTAACTGAAGAGTCTTCTAGTTCACATGAAATTCTTTCAGTTAGTGTTAATACTCATTCACAAGATGAGTGAGTTCTTGATTTGGGTTGTTCCTACCATATGTATCCGTATAGGGATTTGTTTGTCATATATCAGTCTATCGATGGTGGGATTGTCTTGTTGGGAAATAACATGCCTTGTAAGACTGTTGGTATCAGATCAATTAAGATTAGAACCCATGATGGTATTGTTAGAGACTGTTGGTATCAGATCAATTAAGATTAGAACCCATGATGGTATTGTTAGAACATTGAGCAATGTCCGACATATACCAGAGTTAAAGAAGAGAACCCATGATGGTATTGTTAGAACATTGAGCAATGTCCGACATATACCAGAGTTAAAGAAGAACCTTTTTTTTATGCACCCTTGACTCAAATGGTTTTAAGTTTTCGGCTGAAGGTGGAGTTTTGAGTTAGTAAAGGTTCTCTTATTATGATGAAAGGAAAGAAGGTAAATACCATATATGTTCTTAAAGGCAGCATAGTGACAGGTGCTGCAGCAGTATCATCCTCAGAGGATTCATATTCTGACACTACACATTTGTGGTATATGCGGTTAGGGCATATGAGTGAGATAGGACTAGATGTATTGAGAAAACAAGGTCTGCTTTATGGTCAATATGCGGTTAGGGCATATGAGTGAGATAGGACTAGATGTATTGAGAAAACAAGGTCTGCTTTATGGTCAGAAAACTAGCAAACTAGACTTTTGTGAGCATTGCGTTTTCGACAAACACCATAGTCTCCTTTAGTATCGGTGTCCACAGAACCAATGGTACTTTAGATTATATCCATTCAGATATTTAGGGCCCCTCTTAGGTTCCATCGAAAGGTGGAGCTCGTTTTCTGCTAACATTGATTGATGATTATTCCAGAAAAGTTTGGGTGTATCCTTTGCAGTATAAGAGTGATGTGTTTGCAACCTTCAAGCAATGAAAGGTTATAATTGAGAAGCAAATAGGAAAGTAAGTGAAGCGCCTCAGAACCGACAACAAGATGAAATTTTATTCCTCAGAGTTTGACCAGTTCTGCAAGAATGAAGGTATTGTGCGTCATCGTACAGTTCGGCATACACCATAGCAAAATAGAGTTGCAGAAAGGATGAACAAAACACTTTTAAAGAGAGCTCGATGCATGCCCTCTAATGCCGGTTTGTCAAAAGACTTTTGGGCCGAGGTAATTAATACGGTTTGCTATTTGATAAACAGATCTCCTTCTACAACAATTAATTTTAAGACTCCAGAAGATGTATGGTCTGGTGCTCCTACTAATTACTCTCATTAAGAGTATTTGGTTGCTTTGCTTATAATCATGTTATGATGGTAAGTTTGAACCTAGAGCAAAGAAAGCTATCTTTCTAGTATATGCTACTGGTGGTGAAGGGATATAGGTTGTGGTGTTCTGATCCCAAATCACCTAAGTTTATTACTAGTAGAGATGTTACTTTTAATGAGAAATCCATGCTTCACCGGATAAAGAAGTTTGTTATTGATACCACAGGTACTGAAAAGGAGTCTAGCAAGCAGGTGGAGCTAGAGAGCTCAGCTTCAAAGAGAGTGCTTGAGGGCGCTCATATTGAACCAGTTGATACTGCGGAAGGTTCAACCTCAGATGCTGACACACCGCAAGAGCAACAATATAATATTTCCACCGGGAGAACAAAAAGGCAGATCCGACCTCCTCAACGCTATGCAGACTTGCTTGCTTACGCATTGAGTATAGCAAAATCGATTGAGATTCCAGTGCCTTCTACTTATAAGGAGGCTATTAGTGATAATGAAGCTGCAAATTGGACTAGTGCGATGACTGAAGAAATGGAGTCTCTTCACAAGAACCAGACATTGGAGTTAGTAAAGCCACCAAGGGGACAAAAAATTATTGGCTGTAAATGGGTATTCAAAAAGAAAGATGGAACTCTAAATACAGATTCTGTAAGGTACAAGGCATGCTTTGTAGCTAAAGGCTACAGTCAGACAGAAGGTGTAGACTTCAATGAAGTATTCTCTCCAGTTGTAAAATACATCTCAATCCTCGTGTTGCTTATCATGGTTGCCCATTTTAATTTAGAGCTTGCGCAACTTGATGTAAAGACGGCTTTTCTACATGGCGAACTTGAGGAGCAGATCTTTCATGTTTGAAACAGTCTCCGAGACAGTGGTATTTTAGATTTGATACTTTCATGTTTGAGCATGGTTACCTAGGATTAAATATGATAGTTGTGTTTATCATAAAAAGCTCAATGATGGTTCTTTCATATATTTGCTTCTGTATGTTGATGACATGTTGATTGTAGCTAAAGATATGTCAGAAATCAACGAGTTATAATATCAACTCAAACAAGAGTTTGAGATGAAGGACTTGGGAGCAACAAAGAAGATTTTTGGGATAGAGATACACAGGATCAGGCGAGAAGGAAGTTTATTCCTATCTCAGAAGAAATACATCGAGAAGGTGTTAGAGAGATTTGGCATGCTTGATTCTAAGCCTGTAAAAACTCTGCTTGCTGCTCATTTTTATCTTTTAGCAGATTTGTCACCTCAGAATGAGGAGGAGGAGCAGTACATAATTTGTGTTCCTTATGCTAGTGCAGTTGGAAGAATTATGTATGCTATGGTCTGCACCCGTCTAGATATTTCACATACAGTCAGTGTTGTGAGTCGGTATATGGATAAGCCTAGAAAGGTCCATTGGCATGCTGTGAAATGGAAACTTGGATATTTGAGAGGATCAACAAATATTGGTTTATATTTTGGTAGGAACACAAACTCAGGTTGCAGAATACTTGGCTATTCTGATTCAGATTATGCGGGCGATTTGGATAAGAGACGATCCCTACCAGGTTATATATTCACTCTTTCAAGAAGTGCCATTAGTTGGAAGGCGTCTTTACAGTCAACAGTTGCTTTGTCTACCACAGGGTCAGAGTATATGGCAGTGACAGAAGCAGTGAAAGAAGTCATTTGGTTAAGAGGTTTGGTTGAAAATCTCGGCTTACACTAAGGTGTTGCTACGGTATTTTGTGACAGCCAGAGTGCTATACATTTGACAAAGCATCAGATATATCATGAAAGAACTAAACATATAGATGTCAGGTACTATTTTATCAGAGAAATTAAAGTCATTAAGATTGAGAAAATTTATACTGCAGATAATCCAGCATATATGATGATGAAGTCCGTACCTTCGCGCAAGTTCGAGCATTGTCTCGAATTGCTTGGAGTTCAACAAAGCAGTGGTTAAGCCCGTAAGGGGCTTCCGACGAGACATCAATAGTGTAATGACCGAAAATTTCTAATACTGGTTTAAATAATTTTCTGGTATTTAAATATTAAATATTATTTTTCTAAAAGAGTATTTGTAATTTTTCCTCAATTTCTCTAGAATTTTCTACGATTTAAAAATACGGTATTATATTATTTTAATAGTTTTGCTAATTATAAATTTAATTGTTTTGGTAAAATTTTTAAATTAATAGTTAAGTATTCATTATGGTTATTGTTATTATTATTTTGAGCATAAATTTTAATATTTATTTGAATAAATTTTATGATATTTTTAAATTATTTAAAGGGGTATTTTTCCCTGTGTTTTTCCTCTCACCAGTATTTCACTCTGTATCTCTCTCTCTCTTCATCTCTCTCACTCTCTCTTTCCCCTACCCCACCTTCCCTAAAATCCTCCCTAATTTCTGCATAATCCCTCCTCGTGCTTCCCCCCAAGATTCCTCTCTCTCCTCTTAATCCCCCTCTCACGTCATTCTCTCTCTCTCTCACTCTCACTCAATCTCTCTCTTCAATTATTTTTCCCCAGCACCCTCTCTCTCTCTCTCTCTCACACACTAACTCACTCAATCTCTCTCTCGTTCTCTCATTTTCTCTCTCTTCATCATCTCTCTCAGCCTCTCTCTATCTCTCATCACTCCACTGCCTCGCCCAACCTTCCGAGACCAGCTCCACCGTCGCCGCCCTCCGAGCCAGCCCCCGTCAGCCTTCCTCGCCGCCCCGACGAGCTGCCCCAGCGCGCCTCCCCTCAGCGCTTCACCTCCTCGAACTCCGCCTCGAGCTCCATCCAGACCCGCCTGATCGTCGTCGATCTCCTCCATCGCCTCCACCAACACCATCTCCTCCCGCGCCCTGCCCTCGTCGGTGCCAGCGCGACCCGACAGCCGCCAACACCCCAGCTCATCACCGACCATCATCTCCTCCTCCACGAACTTCGACCAGCCAGCGCCTCCTCAGTCCTGTCGCCGGAGCCTTCACCCCAGCCGCCCAAGGTCGCCGACCAGTCCCCCGTCGCCGCAGCCTCCTCTCCACCTCGAGCTCAACCCGAGCTGACGCCTCCAAGCCGCTGTCCGACGTCGAGATCTGCCTCCCCTCACGGCCACCTCCCTCCAACCACCCGCTGCTCCGACGATCTCCACGTCCACCACCCTGTCCCCTCCTCGATGCCAGTCGTCACAACGCTGCAGCAGATCCGAGCCACCTGTGCCCAGATCTGACCTCACTTTGGTCGCTGTTCGCTGTCAGACTCCACGCTCCACTCGCCTGAGATCAGATCCGCACCACCTACGCCGCGCACAGTCATTTGTCGCTGTCACCTCACCCGTAGCCCACACCGTCAGCATCGATTCATTCGACACAACCCCGAGGCAAGATCCCACTTGCTTAGAACTGAATTTTATATTTATTATGAATTATCTGTAATTTTAGATCTGTTAATATTTATCTGCGTGGGTTTTTATATTTATTATGAATTATCTGTAATTTTAGATCTGTTAATATTTATCTGCGTGGGTTGTTTGCTGAATAATATTGATTTAAATCATAGTTTTGTGATAAATAGTATCTTCAGAATAATTATTATAAATTTAAAAGAATTTATTTCAGTAACAAAATCATTTTGGATAATTATATTAATTTAAAAGAATTTATTTTGATAACGAAATCATTTTAGGTGAGTTTATAATATTTTTAAAAGAAATTATTTTGAGAAAAGAATTATTTTAAATGTATTATAATTTTAAAAGAAATTAGTTTGTAAAAAGATTTATTTTAAGTAATTAAGTTTTTGATTTTAAAAGATTAGTTATAGATGTAATAAGAAACAAATTTTTAAAAAGAATTGATTTGGAAAAAGATTATTTTTGAATAATTATTATGAGAAATAATTTAAGGATTTTATTTTTGTAAAGGATTATTTTGAAATAATAAATTAATAATTTTTAATGATTAGTTTAGAATTAAAAGGATTATCTTGAGTTATTATAATAATAGATATTTTAAAATATTTTATTATATTATAATGTTACCTGTGCTTGCCACATATTATAATGATACCACATTTTGACACTCTTATTTATACACATAGTATTTAACTTGTTCGATACTGTGATATGATTAGTTGTAGTGTATATTGTGATTACCTGCGTGAGATTGTTTGACCTGAATGATTGTATGGAAGCTTGTTGTTCTATCACCTAGTTGTTATCCAATAGGAGAGACTGTACATGAAGACGACTTCTGTTAAAAGTATAATTTATAAGCGTGCTTCAAAGTATGGCTATACTCACTCGACATCGATATCCCGATGTGAGGAGTCCTGAGTTCCCTCGATATCGATATCCCGGTATGAGGTTTCCTTGACTATTACTATTATAGCATTGACTAGATGATGCACTTTTGATCGGACGTGTTGTGGATCACGGTTATGTTCATAGTTTTACAGAAGTCGTTCCACGATAACTCTGTGGCTAGTGTATAATATTTCATGTATAGTTGCGTAATTAATATGACAACATGGGGTTATAAAGGGGAATTGGACGGAGAATATAGCATGTATATAAACGGGCACAGCGCTTTCCTGTTATCGTGATATCGTGAGTGTTATATATATGGGCCAGAGGGCCAGTACTTGACTTGAAGACGGCCCCCGGACAGGTTTACTGGGACCCGATTATATACATCAAAATATTCTTCCCCAATTCAAATAACATGTAAAACAAGAATAATATGCTTGTGTGTTTTATGGTGAACTTTGTTAGTTTTGTTGAGATGTAGATCGGTGTTGTTCTTTTCATACATAGATCGAGATTAATATTTAATCATGTACAATTTGAGACATATGGTATACACATGAGAGTTTCCTTGTTTGGATTATTTCGCTCGACGTACTACGTCTCGAGTTGTAGATTTTTAGGTATTAATTCCATCTATTGTATGCCCTTGTTACTTGGATGATTAGACTGATCGCTAGCTACATGATCTCGTTACCTGATCGATTCTGGATGCTTTATGTTATCATGATTTAGTAGTGTTTTCATGTTGATTTGTGGATTTCAGTTGTACGTTCTTTTGTTGTTTCTGTTATTGTATCGTTTTTGTTTCGCATTGGATTTCCGCGTTCGTTCTATTTTTGCTTTGTGGGTCGGGTCCTTGGCGCGTGCGCCATGCACTGACGTACACACTGTTTTCTCTGGTGTATGTCAGACTTAGGAGAAGAACAGGTTCAGCAGGAGCCAGAGGATTCTCAGTATGAGTGGCCTTGCAGACGTAGCAAGAAGAAGAAAGGCAGAAGCTAGTCATGTATCGCTTACAAGTTTGTTTGTATCACCTTCATTTCCTTTTGATTAGTGTATTTTTATATTCTTCAGTATTTCATTCAGATAGTTTTGTATAAGGCAGGCGTTTGACCTGTATTATTATGTCTTGGATGATATTCATTAGATATGTATTATTTTATTGCTGAGTTTGTCTCTATTAATTCTTGCTATCTATGATCGGGGACCCGTGCTTTGGCAATGTATTATTTCCAGACGCTTAGCGTATTAGGTTAATGAGAAATGTTTATTTTTATTTATTCTTTCTCAATCTATTATGTCGGCGGGCTTGTTCACGTTCTGATTCCCTGTATTTTGGGAAGCGGGAGTGACAGGTTTTAGTGGTGGCCCATGTAGGTCACGGTCCCGATCACGGTCCCGATCACGGTCCTGAATTCCCACTAGTGAGAATATAGTGGACAATTTAGATGCATATCATATTTCATCCGTGAGACTATTCTTGAGCCCTTATCTTATTTCTTGATAGATTTCGTACCGTCCCTATCTTATCACTCTTTGACCCCAGAGTTTTCCACGGTTCTTGTCCCATCGCTTCGCGATTACCCTCTCTTGTATAACTCCTCTATCCTCGTATCGATTGTTATTATACGTGTTATTATTTTTACAACTATGTTTTCTTTGATTTGACTTATATATCATTTAATTGTATTAATTTTAATATTCTTTATTATATTATTTTATGTATCACACACAGTGTTATATTGTATGTTTTCATTAAAAATATAAAAACATTACTTATATTTTTATTGTTCAAATCTTGTTCATTAAGTGTTTCGCATTGCTCTAGACTTTACATATACATCACCATTCTGATATTTAGATTATTTTATTGTATTTAAGATATACTTTTGCATATCTATATTGTGTATGTGTGCGCTTATTTGTCATACTACCTGTTATTTACTTATGTTTTAGATTATTGTATATTGTTCGTATTTTTAGTTATATACATTAATATGTTTATGATTTTAATGTTCTACATATGCAGTATATTCTTATTCTTTACATTTTTAGTATATAGTTTTTATTAGTCAGTTTTGTCTTATTAGATTATTTAGTATGCTCGCATTGGCTTTGTTATTTTAAAAGCAAAGTATTTCTATTTTGATTGCCAAACAATTATTTATACTGTTAAGTTTAGAGTTGAGTTACTAATTATATAGTTATTTTGTAACATTAATTACTATTCTTTTATAATTAATATAAAGATAATTCTAAATAGTGTTTGTGAGTATGTATAGTATTTATTCATGGTTTGTTTATAGTGTATTGCATATTTATGGTTTGTTTGCTTCTTTTTCGATATGTATTGTTTGTCATTGTGACAATATACATTGTATACATGTGTTATTTTTTAGTATTTATTTTATGATACTTTTAGATATTTATGTCTTTTATTGTGTAGTTGTTTGTTGTTCATTCTCTATCCATTATTTTCGTTACTTGTGTTGTGTTTTACTTTTCATTCTTGTATATTCACTATTCTCTTTTCATTATGGTATATTCACGTAAATTATTATACTTACAATTTATACTTTTACTGATTTATAGTCATTCATCATTTCTAATAACAACTATGTATAATCGTGTTCTGTTTTATGTATTATCAGAGTTTATGTTCACAAGTTCACCAGTCATTCATGGTATGTTTATCTACGATATATCAGTGTTTTATTTTACGAATTTATGCCATTCTTATGTTTTCATTGTTTATAAATCTATTTTATCTTCCATAGTTCATGATTTATGTATTATACATCATTATTTACATATATTTATGCTGATCGTATTTATGTGACTTTGACTACTATATAATATATTGATACACCTGAATTGATTTTATACAGTAATAATTATTGTTGTATCTTGTTTATATTTATTATTTTACTTTATGAATATTACTAATATTTCTGATTTATTATATTTTTTGTCGAATACATATATAATTATGTCCTCATTATGTTTTATATAATATGTTTATTTTGAATCACTTGTTGCCCTTATGTCTATTTTATCATATAATATTTTTTTAACTATTTCCATCATAGTTTATCTTGTTAGCATCATTAATGCTATGAGTATTCAGACTTTATATACTTATTATTATATATGTGTTTTCATTTTTAACGCTTATTATACATAATGATTATAATTGCTATACACATTATATGCTTCTGAATCTTGTTTATCTTTTTGCTTTAATACCTTTTATTTTTATACTTTGATTTTATTTGGGTTTCCTTGAACCTGTCTATGACTTTGTATTATTTACTTTGTGCTATATAACTATTTATATGCTAATAATTATTGCGTATCGTTTCATTCTACTATTGATTATTATTATGATTTGTCTCTCTTTGTTTGTCTACATGTATTGATGTGTTTCTATCTATGTTTATTTCTTTTACTTAATGCTATTTTTAATTATGATTATGTATGTTCTGTATATCTTATTATAATCCTTATTGCCTATTTGTCTGATTTGTTCTACGTTCTTGTATTATATCTTGCGTTTTTCTAGTAATATTACGTGCTTCATTTGTTTATGACCCTTTGAATATTAATATTTATTTATTTATATATCTTCTAGTAATATTACGTGCTTCATTTGTTTATGACCCTTTGAATATTAATATTTATTTATTTATATATCTGTATTTTCGTAATTTCACTGTTTATTATCATCATGTTCTATCCTTACTGTTTGCTATTGTTTGATTATTATATCTATGCTTCTTTACGTGTGTTTATGTTTTGACTACTTTAAACATGTGTTGCTATAATACTATCTTTGAACTTTTTAAACATAATTGTAATTTCTTATTTTCGATACTTGTGCCTTATGTGCCTTATTTGGTTGAATGCGATTTACCGATTGCATTCATGTATTTTGTTTGTAATTATACTTTTTGTATATCTCGAATGCCTATTCTACTAACTGATTATATGATAATTCTATTGCGATTTGATTTTTTTATTATTTTCAAGTCTCTTTATATTATCTATTATGTTTGTCTAAACTATATGTATGTTTGATTCTTTACTATTTTGTTTTGCTTACATATCCTTCAAATGTTTCTTTTGTTTTTACTTGTATATGATTCATCTGTTATTTGTATTGTGTTTTATATTTTTGTGTTTTATTATGTTTACCATCTGCTTACGTATGAGTGATTTATATTTTGTTGAGATCTTTTTGTCTTTTATCTTCTTTATGCTCTTCTTTTAATTCTTTATATTGTTGAGTTGATATGCTTTATCATATATTCTAGTGATTGATAATTATTTGAATTATGTATTTATATTTCATATCATATTTTGTATGCTATATATTTGTTATAGTTTGCCATTTCTGTGTTATTGATTATATTTTAACACTGTGATGTGTTGTCTTATGATACTATATCAATGATATCGTGTTGATATTATATTTTTCTATAATTGTATATTTATTGTTGACTTCTTGCTATTAACTATGTTGACTGAAACTTATATTTTTGCCTATGCCTAGATGTTGCGTTATATTATAATTTGATACGTATTAACTATTTATTTACAATATACATGCTTCTTTATGTCTGTGCAATCTCTTTCAATTATGTGTTCACTCTCTTTATGTTATGCTTATTCCATTCTTATTATTTATACTACATATCAGACTTTCTTATGACCTTGATTTGCTCTATATATTTGCATTAACTATTCATTTTTAATTCGTTTGAATTATTATCTATTGTGTCTTGTATAACTTATAATATACACATCCATTTTCTCATTCAACATTTGCTCACACATTTGTCATAACATGCTATGACCTTAATTCTATATTTCTATCCTTGGGTTCTTTGTGCATCACTCGCATTTTAAATTCTGAGGACGGAATTTGTTTTAAGGGGGGTAGGATGTAATGACCGTAAATTTCTAATACTGGTTTAAATAATTTTTTGGTATTTAAATATTAAATATTATTTTTCTAAAAGAGTATTTGTAATTTTTCCTCAATTTCTCTAGAATTTTTTACGATTTAAAAATACGGTATTATATTATTTTAATAGTTTTGCTAATTATAAATTTAATTGTTTCGGTAAAATTTTTAAATTAATAGTTAATTATTCATTATGGTTATTGTTATTATTATTTTGACCATAAATTTTAATATTTATTTGAATAAATTTTATGATATTTTTAAATTATTTAAAGAGGTATTTTTCCCTGTGTTTTTCCTCTCACCGATATTTCACTCTGTATCTCTCTCTCTTCATCTCTCTCACTCTCTCTCTCTCTCACCTACCCCACCTTCCCTAAAATCCTCTCTAATTTCCGCATAATCCCTCCTCGTGCTTCCCCCCAAGATTCCTCTCTTTCCTCTTAATCCCCCTCTCACGTCATTCTCTCTCTCTCTCACTCTCACTCAATCTCTCTCTTCAATTATTTTTCCCCAGCACCCTCTCTCTCTCTCTCTCTCTCTCACTCACTCACTCAATCTCTCTCTCGTTCTCTCATTTTCTCTCTCTTCATCATCTCTCTCAGCCTTTAAAAACTTACTTATATTTTATGTTCAAACTTGTTCATTAAGTCTTTTCGCATTTGCCCTTCTAGACTTTACATTACATCACCATTCTGTATTTTAGCCTTATTTTATTTTTTAAGATATACTTTTTGCATACCTATATCGTTAGTGCTCGCGCTATTTTCTTACCTCTATATTTTACTTATCTTTTAGTTTGTTATGTTCGTATTCTTTAGTTATATACTGATTAATATGTTCTATGATTAATGTTCTTACATATCAATACTTTTTATTCTTATCATTTTTAGTATATATATTATAATCAGTTTTGTCTTATTAGATTATTTTAGTTATGTCGCATGATTGTATTTAAAGCAAAGTTTATTTTATTTGATTGTTCCAAACAATTAGTCTATACTGTTAAGTTTATGATTATTTTTACTTAATATTTTTTTAGTTCATTTTTCAATCATTAATACTTATGCTTTTTACTAATTTAAATAAGATATGTCTAATAGTTTGTTATGTGAGTTTTTATTGTATAGTTATTTATTCTTTGTTTTTGTTCTGTTTAATATGTTTATTGCATATTTAGTTTGATTCTTTTTCGTCTTTTCGAGATATGTTATTGTTTGTCATGTCACAATTATTATCATGATATACATTTGTTTTTTTAGTCATTATTTTTTTATAATTATCTTTTTTATATTATTTATCTTATGTGTATGTGTCTTTACTTCATTATTTCTTTTACTGTGTTTGTGTGTTATCTCTTTCATTCTTCTTACTCCCTCCCTTTTTTTTATATTTCACTTATTCTCTTTTCATTTTATCGTATATTCCGTAATATATACTCTTATACTTTACAATTTATACTTTTACTGATTATAGCATTCATCATTCTTAATAAAACTATGTATAATCTGATCTTTTTTTTTGTTGCTTTTTGTTTTTCCTTCTTCTTGTTCTTACTTTTCTTATATCGAGTTTCTTTTCGACAAGTCTACCAGTCATTATCATGGTATGTTATCTCGATATATCCAGTGTTTATCTTTACAATTTATGCCACTTTTATTGTTTCTATGTTTATATAATTATTTATTCTTCCATATCTCATGATTTACTTATCTTTTCTTTTACATCATATTTTAATCTATTATTTATGTTCCGTCATTCTTATTTATGTGTACTATTTTTGCTTATCGTTACTATTATCATTATGCATGATACACTCTTAATTGATTAGTACCTGAGTAAAAATATGTTGATCTTGTTATATTTCTATTATTTACTTTATTGAATATTTATTAATGATTTCTGATGTTTTTATTTATATTTTTTTTGCTGTCCGAATACAATATAATCTATGTCCTTTCCATTTATGCTTTTACGTCTCTTATAATTAGTTTATTTGAATCACTTGTTTCCCTTTATTTCATTATTTATTCCTTATATTACTATTTTTCTTTTTAACTATTTGCTCTGACTCTCAGTTGTTTATCTGTTTCATCTATTATGCCTATGAGAAATTATTTTATAAAAGGATTTATTTTAAATAAACAAGTTTATGATTTTAAAAGATTAGTTATTGATATATAAGAAACAAATTTTAAAAAAGAATTGATTTGGAAAAAGATTATTTTTGAATAATTATTATGAGAAATAATTTAAGGATTTTATTTTTGTAAAGGATTATTTTGAAATAATAAATTAATAATTTTTAATGATTAGTTTAGAATTAAAAGGATTATCTTGAGTTATTATAATAATAGATATTTTAAAATATTTTATTATATTATAATGTTACCTGTGCTTGCCACATATTATAATGATACCGACATTTTGACACTCTTATTTATACACATAGTATTTAACTTGTTTGATACTGTGATATGATTAGTTGTAGTGTATATTGTGATTACCTGCGTGAGATTGTTTGACCTGAATGATTGTATGGAAGCTTGTTGTTCTATCACCTAGTTGTTATCCAATAGGGGAGACTGTACATGAAGACGACTTCTGTTAAAAGTATGATTTATAAGCGTGCTTCAAAGCATGGCTATACTCACTCGACATCGATATCCCGATGTGAGGAGTCCCGAGTTCCCTCGATATCGATATCCCGGTATGAGGTTTCCTTGACTATTACTATTTTAGCATTGACTAGATGATGCACTCTTGATCGGACGTGTTGTGGATCATGGTTATGTTCATAGTTTTACAGAAGTCGTTCCACGGTAACTCTGTGGCTAGTGCATAATATTTCATGTATAGTTGCGTAATTAATATGACAACATGGGGTTATAAAAGGGAATTGGACGGAGAATATAGCATGTATATAAACGGGCACAACGCTTTCCTGTTATCGTGATATCGTGAGTGTTATATATATGGGCCAGAGGGCCAGTACTTGACTTGAAGGCGGCCCCCGGGCAGGTTTACGGGGACCCGATTATATACATCAAAATATTCTTCCCCAATTCAAATAACATGTAAAACAAGAATAATATGCTTGTGTGTTTTATGGTGAACTTTGTTAGTTTTGTTGAGATGTAGATCGGTGTTGTTCTTTTCATACATAGATCGGGATTAATATTTAATCATGTACAATTTGAGACATATGGTATATACATGAGGGTTTCCTTGTTTAGATTATTTTGCTCGATGTACTACGTCTCGAGTTGTAGATTTTTAGGTATTAATTCCATCTATTGTATGCCCTTGTTACTTGGATGATTAGACTGATCGCTAGCTACATGATCTCGTTACCTGATCGATTATGGATGCTTTATGTTATCATGATTTAGTAGTGTTTTCATGTTGATTTGTGGATTTCAGTTGTACGTTCTTTTGTTGTTTCTGTTATCGTATCGTTTTTCGCATTGCATTTTCGTTTGTTCTATTTTCTTTATGGGGTCTTGCCGTGTGCCTTGCACGCTGACGTACACCAGTTTTCTCTGGTGTTCGTCAAACTTGGAGGAAAAACAGGTTCAGCTCGGAGATCGTCAGGAGCCAGAGGATTTAGTCATTTCCTTTCAGTTTGTTTTGTATCACCTTCATTTCCTTTTGATCAGTGTATTTTTATATTCTTTTGTATTTCATTCAGATAGTTTTATATAAGGGCACGTTTGACCTGTATTATTATGTTTTGGATGATATTCATTGTGATATGTATTATTTTATTCTGAGTTTGTCTATTATATTCTTGCTATCTGTGATCGGGGGCCTGTGTCTTTGCAATGTATTATTTCCAGACGCTTAGCGTATTAGGTTGAGGAGAAATGTTTATTTTTATTTATTCTTCTCAATCTAATACGTCACGGGCTTGTTCACGTTCTGATTCCCTGTATTTTGGGAAGCGGGGCGTGATAGGTTTTAGTGGTGGCCCATGTAGGTCACGGTCCCGATCACGGTCCCGATCAAGGTCCCGATCATGGTCCCGAATTCCCACTAGTGAGAATATAGTGGACAATTTAGATGCATATCATATTTCATCCGTGAGACTATTCTTGAGCCCTTATCTTATTTCTTGATAGATTTCGTTCCGTCCCTATCATATCACTCTTTGACCCCAGCGTTTTCCACGGTTCTTGTCCCATCGCTCTGCGATTACCCTTTCTTGTATAACTCCTCTATCCTCGTATCGATCGTTATTATACGTGTTATTATTTTTACAACTATGTTTTCTTTGATTTGACTTATATATCATTTAATTGTATTAATTTTAATATTCTTTATTATATTATTTTATGTATCACACACAGTGTTATATTGTATGTTTTCATTAAAAATATAAAAACATTACTTATATTTTTATTGTTCAAATCTTGTTCATTAAGTGTTTCGCATTGCTCTAGACTTTACATATACATCACATATCATTCTGATATTTAGATTATTTTATTGTGTTTAAAATATACTTTTGCATATCGATATTGTGTATGTGTGCGCTTATCTATCATACCACCTGTTATTTACTTATGTTTTAGATTATTGTATATTGTTCGTATTTTTAGTTATATACATTAATATGTTTATGATTTTAATATTCTACATATGCAGTATATTCTTATTCTTTACATTTTTAGTATATAGTTTTTATTAGTCAGTTTTGTCTTATTAGATTGTTTAGTATGTTCGCATTGGCTTTGTTATTTTAAAAGCAAAGTATTTCTATTTTGATTCCCAAACAATTATTTATAATGTTAAGTTTAGAGTCGAGTTACTAATTATATAGTTATTTTGTAACATTAATTTCTATTCTTTTATAATTAATATAAAGATAATTCTAAATAGTGTTTGTGAGTATGTATAGTATTTATTCATGGTTTGTTTATAGTGTATTGCATATTTGTGGTTTGTTTGCTTCTTTTTCGATATGTATTGTTTGTCATTGTGACAATATACATTGTATACATGTGTTATTTTTCAGTATTTATTTTATGATACTTTTAGATATTTATGTCTTTTATTGTGTAATTATTTGTTGTTCATTCTCTATCCATTGTTTTCGTTACTTGTGTTGTGTTTTACTTTTCATTCTTGTATATTCACTATTCTCTTTTCATTATGGTATATTTGAAGGAAATCGTGCTATGTTTACATGCATAATACACAGCGGAAGACATGTATGTACAAAAATACTAAAATATTCATATGGATCGTCTAATTAAATCTAACCGATGATCCTTATCTATTAAGTGAGCCATACAAGAGTTAGAAGTCAATACTGTTCGTTAGCGTGATTCGATGGAAGTCGAATACCCATGCTCTTGCTATATGTAGTAAGACAATTCTCCTTGTAGTGGACTCAGTCTTTAAGGTGGAGTTGATAAAATGGGAGCTTTCTTAAGACACAAGGCAAACAGATATCCACCCTGGGGTTCTATAAAATCCTTCTACTTCTCTTGCTCAAGATTGCTAAAGTTTAGTATAGAGGAGAGCTCTTTTTTCATTCTCTATTGAAAAAAAAACACTAGCCAATTTTCATCTAACCATTTCCGACTAAGAAAAAAAGAGCTCATATTTCTCACATAGAGGAATGTTGTTTCATGATATGATATGACTCATCCATGAAGTCATGTAAAGATCTCAAAAATTCAATGATTACATCAAGTGTCATGCAATGAATCATCTTATGAATCACTTACCATTTTCAAAAACCATGTTGCTAACTAAACATGGCTCAACACCATTACCACTAATGATATCTCATGACCATTATACATGTATGTGTATTTCTAAACTGAGAATACCAAATTATTTATCGACTAATTACAGTATATTCTAAATACGGACATATAATAGTATTATATCCGCAATCTTTACAATTAGTCACTAATATGACTCGAATTACAATCAGAGAGAATGACCAAAAGTCAACTAATCTTGGACCAACAAGATGCACTATGTGACTAAAACATTAATATTTTATGGGAAAATACTGGATCTATTCCTAAGCACCATTAGCACTATCGATCATTACCGATTATACTAACGTTCTATGGTGTACGGAAGAATCATATATGCGTCATCAATCATAGCATCACTCATAATGTAGGATTCATCGGATTTCAAGTACCGCGCTTGGTGTGAACTTAGGATACCAACTTAAAAAAATCGTTAGATCTCTCTCTTTT
>NC_033801.1:66949369-66988490 GCF_001876935.1 Asparagus officinalis | reverse complement strand
CTTTCGGAACAACCCGAATTATTCCTGCCAAAGTAGGGGGACAAAAGGAAGTGATTTATGGTAAAGGATAAAATCTTCCGTTGCCAGATCATTTCCTAAGTGAAGATGAAGATGATGAAAAACCTGGTCAGCATTTGTCTAAATATAGTCCGGAAGCACGCAAGCTCATGGAAAAGCAGGGATACGATTTTACACTCGGAGAAGGATTATACTTCGATCGAGGTCCTCGTACTCTAGCCAAAGCAATATATGTACCAAAAGGGAGACCAGAGGATTATTATAAATACGGGCGAGGCTTAGGCTATGTTTCATCAGATGACGAATGTGGTTGGCAGATTATCGATCAAATTGCTAATAAAGCTAAGGATGGGTACATGCCAGATTCTTCAGCCGAGGATGTTCAAAACCTTAATGTCAAACATGACTACAGCTGATCCATCTACGTTGGAGGATGACGATCAAATGCCAACGTGGGAAGACCCATGGGTTCATCACCTAAACATGCAGTACGGTGATAGGTTCGAACAGAGAGAACCACCAACCGAAGATGAAGTAGTCCAAATTAATATGGGCAATGAGGCCAATCCAAAGCCCATATTCATCAGCGGTAGTCTTCCTCCAGATGAGAAGGAGGAATTAATTGCCCTAATCAGAGAATACATTGATGTCTTCGCCTGGAACTACGAAGATATGCCAGGACTCGACCCTAATGTGGCAATGCACCGCCTTGACATCAAGCCGGATGCCAAACCTGTCAAACAACAACAAAGACGGTTTCGTCCGCAGATTATGGAAGCCATTGAGGCAGAGGTTAAGAAGTTGATCGATTCAGGATTTATCCGAGAAGAACAACATCCAGACTGGTTAGCCAACATCGTTCCCGTCATGAAGAAGAATGGCAAAATCAGGATTTGCATCGACTTCAGGAACCTGAATGAAGCATGTCCAAAAGACGATTTTCCTCTCCCAATCACGGATGTCATTATCGACAATACATGTGGATTCGAGAGGATGTCCTTCATGGACGGCTTTTCGGGGTATAACCAAATCAAGATGCACCCGGATGACGAGAAGCATACAGCGTTTAGAACACCCCTCGGCGTCTTCTGCTATACGGTGATGCCCTTCGGTCTAAAGAATGCCGGCGCCACATACCAGCGAGCGATGACTAAGATTTTCCAAGAACATCTCAGGAAAACAGTCGAATGCTACGTTGATGATTTGGTTGTGAAAAGCCGCAACAAAGAAGATCACATCAAGGATTTGAAGACGATGTTCGATCTCATGAGGAGTCATCAATTGAAGATGAACCCCACTAAATCATTCCTTGGAATGTCCAGCGGAAAATTCCTGGGATTCGTCGTCACCACTAAAGGTATTCATATCGATCCCGATAAGGTGAAAGCGATACATGAACTACAACCTCCTAGAAATCTAAGAGAGCTCAGAGGATTGCAAGGGCGTTTAGCTTATATCCGGCGTTTCATCTCAAATCTTTCTGGGAAGTGCCAACCGTTCTCTAAGCTGAACAAGAAAGGGGTATCATTTATCTGGGATGATGCCTGCCAAAAAGCGTTCGAAGATATCAAAACATATCTGGCGAACCCTCCTGTTCTCGTTGCACCGAAATCTGGTAAACCGTTCTTGATTTATCTCAAGGCGATGAACCACTCGATAAGTGCCTTACTAGCGCAAGACGATGATAACGGTCACGAACAGGCAGTTTATTACCTAAGTCGGACCTTGGTAGGCGCAGAGTCTCGATATCCGATGATTGAGAAAGAATGCCTTGCATTGGTATTTGCGATGCAAAAGATGCGGCATTACCTGGTGGGACAGACGATCTACGTTATCTCCAACGTTAATCCAGTACGGGTGTTTATGACGCAACCGGCCTCTATGAATTGGCGGCTAGCGAAGTGGGCCCTTCTCTTGTCCCAATACGATTTGCACTTCAAGCAGCAGAAGTCGATAAAAGGACAGGCGATTTGTGACCTTTTGGCGGCAAACCCGACCACAGATACGGCAGAAGTATATGATGACTTGCCGGATGAAACCCACGAGGTTAACACCACATCACACCAACAAGTATGGCAATTATACTTCGATGGTGCCTCAAGGGCAGTTAATAGAGTAATAACCCCGGGATGTCCTACAGTTTCCTCTGGAGTTGGAGTCGTCTTAATCTCCCCTGGAAAGCACGTGATGCCTCGGGCTTATTCGTTGACTAGTCCGTGCTCCAATAATGTTGCCGAATACAACGCGCTTCTCATTGGACTCAGTTTCGCCAAAGAGCTGGGGGTCGAATATCTCGAAGCTTTTGGAGATTCGCAATTGATAGTCAACCAAGTTCGCGGTGAGTATGAAGTCAGGAATCAAGACCTGATCCCGTACCACCAGGAAGCCATCAAAATGGCAGAATCTTTCGAAGAATTCTTTATTGAATACATCCCTCGTCTCCAGAACGCTTATGCAGACGCACTGGCGGCACTAGCAGTATCACTGGCACAGCCTCCCGAAGCTGAGCTGTTAGTCACAGTACGGACGCATCAACTCTGCGTACCCATATACAGTACGGAGATTGAAGAAGAAGAGGATAGAAACGTGAACGCCAAAGAGGTGAATTCAACTCAAATTGGGTCTGAGTCCCGAGATTGGCGTTTTCCTATCATCGACTACGTCCAATATGGTATCTTGCCAGAGGATGTAAAAGAAAAGGAATCAATCCGCCGAAGAGCTCCAAGATTCTTCTATAATACCGAGACCCATACGTTATACCGTAGAGGGTACGACGGTCTTTTGCTCCGATGCCTTTCGAACAGAGAAGCAAAGGAAGTTCTTAAGGAAGCACACGAAGGAGAATGTGGTGCGCATCAGCCCGGTCCTAAACTGTATGATCGCATCAGGAGGATGGGATATTTCTGGCCAACGATGGTTCGTGACGCAATCGAATACGCACGAGAATGCCACGCTTGCCAGATACATGCGAATTATATGCATCAACCGCCAGAGCAGTTGCACACGTCAACCACGTCTTGGCCGTTCGAGACTTGGGGCATGGACATAGTCGGTCCTATTTTTCCCCCTTCAGTCAAAGGTGATCGGTTCATCCTCGCGATCACAGATTATTTCTCAAAGTGGGCTGAAGCGATTCCGCTTAGAGAAGTGAAGACGAACAACGTCATCAATTTCATCAAGCATCATGTCATTTACCGACACGGCGTGCCAAGAAGGATCATTCATGACAACGGTCCACAGTTCATAAGCAATGCCTTCGTCAGATTCTGCGACAAGTTCAAAATCGAAGATGTTTCGTCGACAGCTTACTACCCCGCCGCGAATGGATTAGCGGAGGCGTTTAACAAGACGATCATCAAGATCTTGTCAAAGCTCGTGAAGACCAATAAACGAGACTGGGACGATAAACTCGGTGAAGCACTCTGGGCTTATCGCACCACCATACGCACGCCTACGGGAGCTACCCCGTATTCGCTGGTATACGGATGTGAAGCTGTGCTACCGCTGGAAATTCAGATTCCGTCCCTTCGGATCGCCCTCGCAACGGAGATGACGACGGAGGAACAACATCAGAAGCGTCTCGAAGAGCTCGAGAGGCTGGATGAAAAGCGTTTGGAGGCTCAACAACACATCGAGTTTTACCAAGCCAGGATGTCAAGGGCTTTTAACAAAAGAGTCCGACAGAGAAGCTTCAAGGAAGGAGATCTGGTCCTCGCTGCTCGCCGACCAATAATTCTCACCTCCAAGAAGAAAGGTAAATTCGAACCCAAATGGGAAGGACCGTTTGTAATAGACACAGTCTATTCAAACGGCGCATATCGCCTGATTACTCAAGAGGGCGCCAGGCAATTAATGCCAATAAATGGGAAGTTCCTGAAAAAGTACTATCCCTAGTACATTCAGGATAACTCATTTACCGGGAAGTTCCTCGAAGAATATTACACTTAATATTCTAGAGGATAACCCAAAATCATTGTCACCACCAAAATCCCTCACTGATCAATTTCAATTGACAGTGAGTCCACCAAAAATGTTTTTCTGGCCCTCTTGATTCTTTCCATGAACAAGAGGTCCACTTTCAGTTCGGAGTCCCTTTTCGATAAACGAAAGAACTCCTTCCCTTTTTCTCTTTGGTTAAACCTTGTTCATGGTTATAACCGGAGTTGAAAATACCACTTCGATAAACGAAGGACCCATTTTCAGTTTAGATAACTCATCCTATAAAAGGCAAGTTTATCTAAATTTTCCAGATTCTCGGAGTGGACACCCCACTTCTAGTTTCTTCTTCGCTGGAAATAGAATATAAAATTCTTCCTTTCCAGAATCAGGGAATAGAATATAAAATTCTTCCTTCCTTGTCTGTTGGGTTCGCCTTCACCCTAAAAGAAGACCGGGAAATAGAATATAAAATTCTTCCTTTCCCGCACCAACCTTTTCTAAGAATCTATCAATCTAGGATTCATCCTAGGAAGTTTATCCCGAATCCTAAGCAGGGATAAGTCTGCGCCTAACACGCGCTGCCGGTTTAGTCTTTTTCCGCACAAAAAGACACCAGAGTCTGATTCTGGGGTATTTTATCCTGAAACCTAAGCAAGGATAAGTCTGCGCTTAACCTGCGCTGCCGGTTAGTTCTTAACCGTTAAAAAGAACACCCGTCCACATATTCAACATTGTGGCAGGTCGTCATTAATAACACCAAAATCCATGCCTTACACGCATGGGGAATGTCATCCTGAATCCTAAGAAGGGATATGCCGACGCCTAACACGCGTCGCCGGTTTAGTCTTTCGCCGTAGAAAAAGACACCAGAAGACCAGTCTGGGGTATTTTATCCCGAAACCTAAGTAGGGATAAAGTCAACACCTAACACGTGTTGCCGGGTAGCCTATTCCCGTAACAATGGCGAAGTCTATGTATTCGACATCATAGCACGAAGTCTAAGAGAATTCATTCTCTTAGCACAACGTTACATGCGAACGGAGTTAGACAATCCGCATGCTAGCCCGACTCAAACGGTAGTCGGTAAAGGCTAATCAAACCCGTTGAAGGCTGGGGGTTAGCCAAAAATCCTAAAGTCAACACCTAACACGTGTCGCCGGGTAGCCTATTCCCGTAACAATGGCGAAGTCTATGTATTCGACATCATAGCACGAAGTCTAAGGGAGTTCATTCCCTTAGCACAACGTTACATGCGGAACGGATTCCGACAATCCGCATGCTAGCCCGACTCAAACGGTAGTCGGTAAAGGCTAATCAAACCCGTTGAAGGCTGGGGGTTAGCCAAAAATCCTAAAGTCAACACCTAACACGTGTCGCCGGGTAGCCTATTCCCGTAACAATGGCGAAGTCTATGTATTCGACATCATAGCACGAAGTCTAAGGGAGTTCATTCCCTTAGCACAACGTTACATGCGGAACGGATTCCGACAATCCGCATGCTAGCCCGACTCAAACGGTAGTCGGTAAAGGCTAATCAAACCCGTTGAAGGCTGGGGGTTAGCCAAAAAATCCTAAAGTCAACACCTAACACGTGTCGCCGGGTAGCCTATTCCCGTAACAATGGCGAAGTCTATGTATTCGACATCATAGCACGAAGTCTAAGGGAGTTCATTCCCTTAGCACAACGTTACATGCGGAACGGATTCCGATAATCCGCATGCTAGCCCGACTCAAACGGTAGTCGGTAAAGGCTAATCAAACCCGTTGAAGGCTGGGGGTTTGCCAAAAATCCTATGAGTATTATGGTCAATCATTTCAAACGTGATGAGGAATCATAATAAAGATAAAGATAAAAACCAATTCCACTAAAGAGAATCAAATGTCAAGGTTTTCAGCAAATAAAATCATACATCAAGCCCATGGCTAAGAATCTGCTGACTGAATTCAGATAACTTCTCGTCATAAGAGCGTCTAAGCTCCTCCTGCAACTCAGCTCTAACAGACTCTTCGTTCGCAGCTAAAGTCCTCACAGCATCCTCCTCTGTCTCAGCCAGTCTCTGCTTCAAGGACTTCAGCTCATCAGATAAAGCAGCATTTGCTTGCTGATTCTGCATCTTTGTGTCTTCCTTCTCACGGAGTTCTCGTCGGAGCTGATCTATCTGAGAATCAAGCTCCTCGAGGAAAGAAGATCTAGTGGCGAAATCAGCCTCAACTCGATCTATGCGGTCCCGCTGCACCTGAATCTCGAGCTCAGCAACCATCCGAGTACTGCGCCATGTCTGTAAGCGAGCATCCAACTCGGCAGCAACGAATGAAGAGGCACCTGTATCCCGGAGCTCATGAAACATCTGAAGCTCACGCTCTAAGCGATCAAGGTCATCAACCATAGCCGTCGCTAGATCCGGACATCCTATGTCCCTAATCAAGTTTATCTTGGAATCGAGGTAGGGCTTAAATTGGCGAAGAGAAAGTCCGTCGTGGAGGAGTTTGCCAATTATAACAGTCAGGGAGGAGAAATAAGAGCGGACTTCTACGCTGATGATGATCTTCTCAGGGTCATCCCCTGATAACAACTCCTTAACGAGGATATGAAGCTGAGAAGGAAGCCCTACACAAAGAAGAGAAGTTCGTCAAAAGCCTCAATGAGGAAATGAACGGCATCGCTCAGCTAATTAAATTATACCTCCTTCCCCTCGAGTCACTGGGGGTGATGGAGATGTAACAACTGTAGCTGCATCGACTGGTGGAGTTGGTCGCACAGCCGGCTCAACATGGTCTTTCTCAACAAAAGCTCCTGTCAAATTCAAAACAGAATTCGCAGAGGCGTTACATTATAGCTGCATTAGTCAAGGTCGACTAGTCCTATAATCAACTCAGCAGGAGGCACATACCTTCAAAGGAACCATCCTCAGGATTGTTAGCAAATGCGGACTCAGGAAACATGTCTCCAGGTAGCTGGTCATCAATCTGAGGTGAGCTATATATGTAGTGCATCATAGGAGTGTCCGCAAACAGGCTTCCCTCGTCAAAATCGTCGATGGAGAAATCTGACATAAAAGAATATAAGTGCCAAAGAATAATGAAGAGACTACAACTAATGGAAATGAGTTACCTCTCACGGGTGCATCAGCCTCTTCGTTTCCAAGGTTCGCCTCCTGCAAATTATCTGAAGGAGCAAGGAGTAGAGGACAGTTAGAGGATACACAAATTCATTAATGTATTATCTAAAGAAATACGCTGTCAGTGATAGATGTACCTTGACTCACAGAATCTGGTCCTACACTGATCTCCTCCCTAATGTCAGCAACCCCTGTAGACTTCTCTACAGGGGGTAGTGGGTCAGACTCATCGGGAGATAAGGGAACAGGATCGGGACTCATCTCATCCTCCCCACGCACTCCTATATAGAAATGGAAAAGCATGAGTCAATGTTCAGAATAACCAAGAAAATGGTTCAAAGAGTAGACGTTACCTCTGTCACTAATAGGGTCATCTCCAGCCAGATCCATGTCAGATGCTCGTGAAGCTACACGAGGTTTGCGGGCCAATCTCTTCCGCCTAGCAATAGGGATCGAAGGTCTCGCCTGAGGAGGAGGACGGAAATCTTCATCCTGATCAACTGTGGTATCTGGAACATCAAACCATAGTCAGTTTCAACACTTCTGGAAGATAGAAGAAAAAGATGAAGTGCAAACCTCGCTCGGAAAAGTCATCGTAATCTTCGGGATCCCCGCCCGAAGCCTCGTCTGTGGAATGGAATGTCCTCTGTCCCTCTTCGTCAATCCGACGAGTCTTGTTCCGTATCCTCTGTGCCCGGGCGTTTTCCCGAATCCTGCGGGAATCAACCTGGGAAGCTGCCTCAGCCTCTAACTCTGCGATTGGCAACCCCTGTAGGCCCTTTAAACTGGGGCAGCGGGTCAGGCTCACCAGGAGACACAGGAACGGAATCGGGACTCATTTCGCTCTCTCCACGCTCTCCTATATAGATGGAAAAGCATGAGTCAGTGTTCCGAATAACCAAGAAGGTGGTTTACAAAGTAGATGTTACCTCCGTCACTAGCAGGATCATCACCAGCCAAGTCCATATCAGATGCTCGGGAAGCTGCACGCGGCTTGCGGGCTAATCTCTTCCGCCTAGCAGCAGGGACAATAATCGAAGGTCTCGCCTGGGGAGGGGGACGGAACTCTTCATCCTGGTCAACTGTGGTCCCTGAAACATCAAACCATAGTCAGTTTCAATATTTCTAGAAGATGGAAGGAAAAGATGAATAGCAAACCTCGCTCAGAAAAGTCTTCATAACCTTCAGGATCTCCGCCTGAAGCCTCGTCTGCGGAATGAAAGGTCTTCTTTCCCTCTTCATCAATCCGACGAGTCTTGTTCCGTGTCCTCTGTGATCGGGCATTTTCCCAAATCCTACGGGAATCAACCTGAGAAGCTTCCTCGGCCTCTAGCTCTGCAATCGGCTTCACGGGGATGGTCTTGTTGGCTGCTAACAACCACTTGCAGCTTAAGAAAGTAAGGTTCAACTGCCGATCAGCACTCGGGAGACTGAATTTAGCACCAGTACAGCCAGTCACGGTCCACAACCACGCACGGAGACCATCTACCAAACCACCGTGGGCCCGAATCTGTTGACGAGGATTCCCGACGTAAAGCTGATCGTAGCCAAACTGACGAGCAAATCGACAGGGTAGATATGGCTCTATGAAGCACTGATCCCTCACCCGAAAAGTCAAATAACCTGGCCTAATGTTTACCAGCCAATTAAAGCACCCGATGTCCAAGTGAGTTCGATACTCTCTCGGCCTCTCCTCATCTGTCAAACTATCGCCGTATCGGCTGGAAAAATGCAGAAAACAAGTGGAAAATGTCCAACACTTGTGGACCTGCAGCTGCTGCCTGACGTCAGAAAATCCGCGCCCCTCCCACTTGCCGTTCTCAAGCAATTGTAGTAAAGGAACGGAATGATCTGTGGCGCTTGGTACCGACATCACATCGGGACGGTGAAGGACAAACCAAGCCATCAAGTAAGTGTACGAGAGCTCTGTCTTAAGGGTGGGAATCTGAGTCGGCTTTTCCTTTTCCTTCCGTGTAAAGGCACCAGAAAGCTGTCGAAGTCCTCGGTGAATGTTAGCCACCATCACCGGAAGAAGTGAGAGTTCTTTCTTGTAGGCAAGCTGAACTGCTGGATAGAGTACTTCCAAGGGCAGAGCGTCACAAGACTGATATGAGACCACGCATTTCTTTAACCAAATAGCGAGGAAACCAGCAAGAAGGGTCATGGGTCGAGTAGCATGCCACAAGAATGATTTGAACTTAGTCCCTGCAGGAAAACCACCCTCAGAACTGCTAGTGGTATAAGAATGAGCGTCAATCTTCTTCATCAGAATGTTCACACCTGAGGGAGTAAGTGGGGCCAACTCACAAATAGCCTCGCCGGAATTACTCTCCAGATTCTTGAACAAATAATTAGCAAACTGCTTCAGACTCACGAATGTCTTAGTCCTCTTTGCTAAAGGGTCAGACTGCGCCAAAGCTATATGATAGTGACAAGTGAGATCCCATAGAGTCTCGTAGCGATCGGGCATACGATCCTTCAGCAGACTTAATTCATGGTTGGAGGGAAAGTATTCCTGATACAACATCTGTCCCATGGGTAAGCCAGAAATCCTGTGCATCTCGTGAAGAGCCAAGCCCAATTCCCCTTGCCGGGTCAGAAAAGTGTTCGAATCTGAATTATAAAGCTCGAACAAAGCACAGAAATGCCTTGCGCTGACAGGCAAGCCATACATGGTGGCACGAACGGCTGCATATAAACCACAAGCGTGCAACTCCTCGCCCCATCGGCTCAAGACATACGTCGTCATACGGGTCCACCAAAACTTGTCCAAAG
Source organism: Asparagus officinalis (assembly GCF_001876935.1). Lineage (NCBI taxonomy): Eukaryota > Viridiplantae > Streptophyta > Magnoliopsida > Asparagales > Asparagaceae > Asparagus > Asparagus officinalis. The sequence goes on along the minus strand of NC_033801.1, from coordinate 66,978,639 downwards.
AATGGACCCAACCATAAATCCTGTGACGCGTCGCAGGCATCTCCCGTCCTAGAGCAGCGAGGCGATTCCTCAAGGTAGAAGCGGTGGCGAGGAACTCGTTACGTGGTGGAGCATCCAGCCCCAGTACTCCGGGACGCAATCCGGTGATGTGACTTCTGCTCGAGCCAGGAAACGCCTGATGAGTGATGTAGCCGCAATGGACGCTCTCATGCTCCTCCGTCAAGCGCCACGACATCTCCCGTGTCACGGCCTGACGCCTGAGCTCAGTCAATGAACGACGCCGAGGAATCTTCGGCAAGTATATGAAGCCACTGCCAGTTTTATGAAGCCACTGCTCAGCCTCAATAAACACGGCATCCGGGTCTTCGACAGAGTCGCCAAATAAGAAATCTGGGATAGGGGAAACATCGTCGGAGGACGAATAATACTCGCCACGACGCCCGTATACTGCGTGAGATGAGAACGCTCCAGAAGGGTATTCAACTGAGAACAAGCAATTAAACGTTTGTTAATTCCAGTTATAAAAGGAAATTGAACTTATCTTACAAAGGGGTAAGATAGAGTCATTGCCTTATAAAGGGTGTGACGTTTTGGCCACGTTGCGCCTTCATAAGATAGGGTATATCGACAATATATCCCTGCCTTATAAGGCACAACGCAGCGACAAAACGCCCCCTTTATTTATTATGAGATAGTGTTTTGACCAAGCAAAACATATCTTTGAAGCGTCGATCCTCACCAAGGAGAATCAAGGCTTTTCCCGGTTGCCTCACCAAGGAGAACAACGGGGAGTAAAAAAAAAAAAAAGAAGAAAAGAAAAAAGGACCAATGTGCAAATTTTCAGAAAAAAGAGGGTTAATTTGTAAAATTTCTATCTTCAAAGCGTCGATCCTCACCAAAGAGAATCAAGGCTCTTCCCGATTACCTCACCAAGGAGAACAACGTGGGGTTAAAAGGACCAATTTGCAAATTTCCAAGAAAAAGGGACTAATTTGTAAAAAAAATGGCTCACCGGCATAAGAGGGAGGCGCGCCATCAGTCGGCACGGTAGAGGATTGACCCCTCACCATACGGGACATAGAAACCTGCAAGGTAAATTGAAGGATCAGATCTAGAAAAGGAAAAATCCCATTTTTACCCCAAAAAAGGCAAGTTTGAGGCATCAAATCACACCATCAACCCTTATATGCGATCCCACGACTCCATACACTAGATCGAACATGAAATAAATCAAGATTGCGGAGGATTTACCTGAAGAAAAGCCCAAAATTCAATAAAGGCGAGACCTTTAAGGAAACTTGGACCACGCGCTCGAGGGGCCTGAAAGAAATTTTTTATTTGGAATTTTTGGGGGATTTCTCAGTCCAAGATCCAAAGGAAAGCTAGATCTAATACAGATCTGAAGTTTGGAGGGAGAAAAGAGGCTTGTGAGAAAAGAAATCAAGAGAAAAGAGGGAGGGGGTGGCCGGCCCTAGAAAGAGAGGAGGAAAAAGAAAAAGAAAAAAATAAAAAGAACCTCTTTTATAGCCTTGAACCAGATCTGGCTGAACCATACCAGACCGGGCTAAACCAGACCAAGTCAGAATGGACCAGAATGGACCAGAATGGACCAGAATGGACCAGAATGAGCCCAAATTGAGCCAGATTGAGCCTGGCTGGACCAGACCAGACCAGAATGAGCCAAATTGAGTCAGATTGAACCAGAATGAGCCAGTCTGAGCCAAGTTGAACCAGTTTGAACCAAATTTGAACCAGAATTCAAATTGGAGCTGAATTAAGCATTGAAACGACTTTTGATCAACCTACGGTTCAGTCCTTCACCTATTTAACCCCTCTACCATATATTTGGAAGGGTCGGAGAGATTTTTGAACCCAAATACTGCCTTTTTGGCACATTTTTTGGGCCGGTTCAGATTATTCGAACCTAAAGAATACTCCAATAAGGTATACGAGTATAAACTATTCCCTCCTCTTTGTTGAGAAGTTTCTGGAGAATATTTTTCTAAAAATATTCTTAAGGATAACTCAACATAACTCCCAGGAGTGTATGAGTATAAACTAGACCTCCCCGCTCCAACTCCTTAAGAGCTTAAACTGTGTAGACTCCAAAATACTTACGAGTATAAACTGTGTTAAACGCCGGACAACGCGTCACAATGAAGATTCAAAGCCGTCAACCGATGGTCAATTCAGTGTTGAAACCATGTTGAAGCAACTAACTCGAGCTAAAAAGCCAGGAAATCAAGAATCGACTTCAAATTCAAAATTCCGACAACGGTCAGACAATAAATGCAGCACCGGAACCCTCTCAAGCATTCGACAAACCACCGAACAGCCTGGAGGACTGAAGGAATCGAGATAGAAGCTATTCAAGAGCCCGTACACCGATTGAAGCGTGGGGACAGTCATATCCAAAGTTATTTCCAGGAGACTCCTCTATAAAGAACGAGACTGGAAAAACCTTTGGAGGGGGTATCTGTAGGCATTATAACAGATTGCTTATAGGTCCCTTGACACGGATTCAACACGAACTAATAACATCAGGCGACTATCTAAGCACGAACGTCAGGTCCCAACACGAGCCCAATGACACGCAACGAAGCGGACTTAACAAGGGCCTACGGAAGCTGACAAGACCGCACAGGAAATTCAATATTGATAGCAGTGTGGAACGATCGTTATACTGAGCCACTCGCACGTTTGAATTTCAGAATCGTGCGAATCAAACCAACGTTCCAGAGTTACTCCCTTGAGTAATATGGTTATTGAGTAGGGAGAGGTAGTCAAGCGAGTCATCCACCATATAACTTCAGACACCAAAGCCGTTTTACTGCCTAATCGGGATCCAGGACTTCCAAATCAGCGAATCAACGTCATGAAATCGATTGCAGACCAATCAACGCATAAGCCGAATCACGACGAAGCGGATACAAAAACGGAAACAACCAAATGACGGACGCAAAGCCCGGATGGCTCGGCAAGGCGAGCACCCTGGGGTGGCTCGGCCAAAGGCCGAACCACCTTGGGGTGGCTCGGCCAGCCAGCACCTAGGGTGGCTCAGTTGGCGAGGCCCACCTCAGGTGGCTCGGCATGAGCCGAGCACCCTGAGTGTGGGCGCCCAGATCTGTTTTACCAAATGCACAGCTCTATGTTGCCTTTATAAATAGGCGAGGTCATTTTCATTCATGTTTGGAAAGACTTCTTTGGAAGAACTTTTGGAGGGCCGAAACTCTGCCGGATTGAGACCTCATCTAGGAGTTTTTGAAGGCTTGAAGACTTGGACGTCCAGATCTGATTCTTGGCGCACCCGCATCACAAAAAAGGCAGGAGTTCGAGGGGATCAAGATCTCAGATCTACGCTGTTACACTCCGGATCTAAGCTTGGTCTTAGATCCCGAGACTTGGACAATTGTTTCCTTGGTGAATCAATCCTCCCCGGCTATTATTTCCTTGGTGAAATAATACCCGTTATACTGCGTAGATCTGTCCGGATCTAGATCGCGCGGTGGTCCACGGCAAACAACCCCGGCGCAGGCAAACAACCCACCAAAGCGAGTGACCGAATAACAGGAGCTCGCGATTTGTTCACAAGGAGAAAAAGTTGTAATTTTTGATTTTCTTTATTTTTGATTTTCATTGTAACCGGATCTAAAGAAGATCGGATCTTTTGTAACGTAAAAAAAAACTGTTATTCAAGATAGCAATGACATCAATGAAGAAAGCAACGAATTTTCCCGCGAACAGTCCTATGCGCGGGCACAGTAAAGAGAGCCTATAAATAGGCCACTTGGTTCATTTGTTCGGGGGTTGGAAATTTTAGAGGCGAAGCTCTGCCGGATTCAAGACTCGAAACTTAGAAAAGATTGGAGCTTTGGGACTTCGGGGACTCACTCTTCCAGATCTGGTGCTTAGCGATCGTCAACGCCAAAAAAGGCAGGTGTTCGAGAGGACCGGATCTCAGATCTACGCAGACGTACTCCGGATCTAAGCTTGGTCTTAGATCCCGAGACTTGGACGATTGTTTCCTTGGTGAACCAATCCTCCCCGGCTATTATTTTCTTGGTGAAATAATAACCGTCGTACTGCTTAGATCTGATCGGATCTAGATCTCGCGGTGGTCCACGGCAAACAACCCCGGCGCAGGCAAACAACCCACGCAAGCGAGTGACCGAATAACAGGAGCTCGCGATTTGTTCGACAAATAAGGAGAAAGTTGTAATTTTCTTTATTTCTTGTGTTATTTGATTTTCGTTGTAACCGGATCTAAAAAAGACCGGATCTTTGTAATCGATAAACTATTACAAGAATTTGCAATGGAATCAATGATGAAGAAAGCAACGATTTTTCCCGCGAACAGAGGCGACTCTGAGGGACTTACAGTTAAAGAGCACGGACGTTCATGATGCTGTCGAAAAGGAGATGCAGACTTTTCAAGCGCTTTGTGAAGAGAGCTCCGCTGCTGCTACTGCTCATGAGGCCAAGATCCGCAAGGAGGCGGAAGACCGGGTTCGAACGGATCAGGTGGAGAAGATAGCCAAGATCAAAGCCGAACTTACCTTTCTGACCGAGATGGACTAGGATCGACGAAGGATTAGTCTTTGGGTTCTTTTTGTCTCGCTTTTTGGTCATAATTCTGTTTGGATGGCTTGTTGCTAACTTGTTTGAACAATTTGTCACAACTCTGATTGTCTTTGATATTGGATGAATGAAGTGTTTATGCTTTTCATTATTTAATGTTATGTGCATATACTTTCTTTCTCTTGTTTCTCTTAGGATTTTTAGCAAACCCACAGCTATCAACGGGTTCGACTTGCCTTTACCGATTACCGTTTGAATCGGGCTAGCCATACTATTCCCCTCAGTATGATGAGTTGTCGAGTAGTTTCTCTTAGGCTTAATCCTAAGACTTCTACTCTAACCTTTAGCCGTTTGAGGCATAGGTTTGAGTTAATTATAATCATCAGGTCATAGTCTGGTTGTATTGTAACGACTTAAACTAAAATGACCATTACCTGTGGGTGTGCCCGGAGGGTATGTCAATGGGTTATGTCGCTTTGTAGGTCTGACTGTGTAGGTGAGACCGTTCCATTGACAGTTCGACACTTCAGATGTGCCGGACCACTCGAGATTTGCCTTCACAGGCGAACTAGGCCAAACAAACGAGCAGCTCAGGTGAGACTCATTCTCACTGGCGAAGAGAGCTAGATGTTAGCAGGCGAGTTTTGTTTTCGCTGGCAAAATTTTAAATAGTGGAGGGTGAGCCATGTGTTCACAGGTGAAATCCATCCTCACAGGCGAAGTTCGAATTGGCGAAAGGCAAGCCACGTGTTAGCCGGCGAAGTTTTGTGCCTTCCAGCTAAGGCCGCGTGGGCTCGTCAGGTCACATTAAATGCTATTTGACAAAGCGACGTCGCTTATGTGTGCCTCGTTCAATGATGAATCGTGGATGTAGTTTTTGAATATGGCCGTTAGATTCAATCATGAATTTTGCTTCGGGTTCTGGGTTTCGACTTGCCCGACTCGTTCCCTGTTTCGACGGTTTCTTTGTAACCGCCAAAAACCGAACTGTTGAGAGCGATTCAGGCCGTTGATTTTGATCGTGGCCATGCCTCTCAACCACAAGCGTCTTGTCTCTTGAGAGCGATCTGGGCCGTCGATTTCGATCATGGCCACGCCTCTCAACCGCAAGCCGTCTCGCCTTTAAATAGGCTTCGTCCCCTTCCTTTGAGGACTACTGTGCTCAGGGATTTCTGTTTGCTCGAAAAGTTTTTTAGAGAGCAAGGACTGTAGCTTTGTTTCTGACTTTTTAGTATGGCATCGAAAGCTAAGAAATGTGTTGCGAAGGGAAAGGGTCCCGGTCGCTATCCTGGTGGCGTCGCCGCCGGTATGGCCGCCAGCGCTCCTGTAACACACTTGGGTAAGTCTAGTGGGTCGTTTAACGACTTTGCATTGATGACCGACACTAGGTCGGGAAGATGAGCACTACTCGTCTTCTTCAGTAGATTTTGTCATTTTTGGCAATTTTCCCGATTTGGGTGAAACTGGATTTTTTCAGACGGATTCAGCTATCATCTAGTGAAGACGACATTTGCTTTGATAGGCAAAATCGACTTTCATCGGGTGAAGGCGAATTTTGCTTTGACTAGCGAGTTCTGCTTTGGTCAAGCAGATTTGCCCTTTGTCAAGTAAATTCAACATTGCCAGGCGAAATTAGTTTTGCCTTTTCGAGAAAGTTTCTAACTCCAAGAGTGGATTTTGTTCTAACTCCTTGGTTTTGCCTTGCATCCACTTTTTCTGACGAGGCCCCCCCAAAAGGGGTAGCCATCGGTCTTGCCGGTGGCACGGGCAATGTGGCGCCTTCCTGATTCCCTCTTCTTGATCCAGTGCCCGCGTTTGCTACCGACAAACCAGATGAGTTGGTCAAGAGAGTGATCGACCGGCATCCCTTGACATTGCGCGAGTTGACTACCGACATGGCATTGACAAACATGGCTAGGATGGAGCTGAAAAAGCCTCAGTTCCTGTTTGGTGACGTCGCGATTGACCCTTCGGCTCTACTGCTTGTAGAGAGCATATGGCTCCGTGTTGTGGATGGAGTCCACTACTACCTTCCTAGTATGCCGAGAGCGTTCTCAATCATCGAGTTGCGGTTGCTTGCGGTTCCGAGAATGTTAAACTGGGATCTGACCCCAACTCAAGACGGGGTGACTTGTGGTGTCTTCATGGGCTCCACGGCTAGGTATGGGGTCGACAACTCTTGCAAACGCGTGACCGCTTTGCGTCCTGGCCTGCTGCACAACGAACTTCCCGTCGGGGAGACGACTACGGTGGCGGAGACCTTCCATCATCGATTCTTCCGGGCTGGAGGGTAGTTTCCCCCGAAGGATTTCAAGGCTCCAGGGTGGATCCAGTCTGCGCCTGGTAGCAGCACTTGGTGGTCTAAGATCACCGAGTACATCTTGGTTAAGAATTCCGACCTTGCGGATACAGAGTTGTACGTGGCGATACAGGCCACTCAACATGGTCTGAAGATCAACGCTCCTTAGTTCAAAAGTATCCTAGAACTTTATTATCCGGACAGCGGTACGTTCTTCACTCCCAATGGTGAGCTTGGCATAACTCTCCATGAGATGTATGATGTGTCGGGGTTGCCTTTAGGAAGCTTCCCCTACGAGGAGTACGTCTCAGGTCAAGATGAGATTGACCACCTTTCAGCTCGGTCCCCTCTAGTGGTCGAGACCCTATGGGAGCTGCTCGGTCACTACCACATATACCTTAACACCTTAGGGGCAGTAGACCACAAAGGCAAGAAGAAGAGGGCTCTGGGGATCATCCATAAGAATTGGGATGACTACCTATTCCCGGAAAATGTTGTCTAGGGAAGGCCTACTCTGCCGCTGGGCGAGTGTGACCTGGCCGAAGTGGAGAGAAGAATGGCCAAAGGGGGAGCCACCGAAACCCTTGAGCATGACGAGGGTGGGTTCAAATTTGGAACGAATTTCCACTCGTTCCATCATCAGGCTAGGTCCCCTATATCTAGAAAGTCTCTGTTCGTGGGGTACCTCATGTTGTGGTTGAAGAGGTGCGTGGTTCCCACTCATTCCTTCGAGGTGCTTCCAGTGGAGGTCGTCTATCCTGCGGTTCGCTTGGCCTACGAGAAGCCCTGTGCGCTGGTGTCAGCGGAGGTGGCCTGTATCCAAAGGGGCCTTCGCACATTGACGGCCTAATTTTGTCGTGTGTTGCGTGTTGACGAGGGGGAAGGTGAAGTCGTTAAGACTCCTAATCCTAGAGTGGGGATGACGTACACCTACTTGATGGCGTAGTTCGTTTACCACTGTGAGTGCTTGATGAGCACCCCAGCGGTTCTCCAGGGAGAAGGCTTCGTCCCGTTCGTCCAATGTCTGGAGAGATGCTCTTGGAAATGTAAAGACATCCCCGACATGAGGAAGACGATGTCCCACTTTGGTCACTACAATTTTCACCGATTCTTCCCCTACTTTAGTAGCGGAGGGTATGGCGAATCTCTCTGGGACGTATCAACGGTGGAACATAACACCGTCCTCTCCTGTGGTGCCTTTTGATGGTTGGTGAATATCCGGCCGGGGTATCACATCCTGCGAACAGGCCCCGTGTGCTACCTCGAGCCTTACATTCCTTGTAGGTCCACTCGTCAATTCGGGCATGGTGTATGTAGGGAATGTTAACCCTCATTTATATTATGAAGGAGGGTTAGTGGATGGCGCATGAGGGTGGTTCTGGACCCACGCCGGCTGCACCAATGGGCATGTCGAACTGCATGCTAAGGATCGTGACCTTTACCACACGCTCCTTTATTACCGGTGGTATCGGGATGCCAGTGTGAACCCTGAGGTTTTTTGGTATTAGAGTTCTTGCCTGGCAGACCATAGACGCCGTCCAAGGGCATCTCCTCTCCCCTCAAGGTGGAAGGGTCGCCAGACTATTGGAGAGTGGTTTTCAGAAGTCCCTGCCGAAGACACCGAGGACCTTTACACGGGTTTAGGTGAATTCGGGGCGTCTGAGGCTCAAGCTCCGTCTCCTTGCCCTTCATTGGACCCTACCAATGGGCAGAGAGAATCTGATGAGCTGGCCCGGGAGGGTGAACTCCTAGAACAGGTCTGGGGAATGATAGCTGGACGGATGGGGATGCATGTTCTATATCCAGGTAGTTCGCTCCTCTCTAAATGACAACGGGAGGCCGCGGCCGGCAGCTCAAGGGCGGAGGTGGCCAAGAAGGTCCATCACAAGGAGGCGGCTGAAGCTATCAGAGCGGCGGAAGGTCAGGATGATGCTACTACTGTGCTAATTCCTGGAGTAACTACCCCTGTAACTAGGGCCGCTATGCCAGCTCCGTTTGCCGCATCAGGGACGGTCCCGACAACTCCGGAGGTTGTTCCCCCGTCGTCTGATGTGGGGTAACCGGCGGGGGCTTCGACGGCTTCAACGATCGTACCAGAAGGTAACCTTTAATATCGTACCCCTGGGTGTAAGGTCGAATCTGCCCTACCTAACGTTTGCGTTGACTTAATGTAGGTACGGTTGAGGGAGTGATCTCCATTCCTTTTGATGAAGAGGAGGGGGGGGACTGGAGATGAAGCGGAGCTCGGCAACTCATGTAAGAGTAGGATCGAACACTGTTGATCTGCCCATGTTGATCTGCCCATGCTTGGTCAAACTCGATTTCTAGAGACTCCACGGTCATCCCGACAGCAACCTTGTCGAACTGCGCCACCACCATTTCGGTTGAGGAAATAGTTTCTCCTACCGGTCATCCCGACAGCAACCTTGTCGAACTGCGCCACCACCATTTCGGTTGAGGAAATAGTTTCTCCTACTGTGGTCGCCATCTTCTGTAGGGGTAAATTTTGATTTCCCGAAATGAGGGTTTCGTTTGTATTGATAAGAATAGCTTATTACAAACTAATGAATCAAAATTACAATAGAAGCGGAGGGAATGCCCTCCTTGTTTAACGTGGGGACTTTGGTAGCGATAGGACGCCTCACTCGGTTCTCGCCCCGAGTCTGCTTCCCTTGGACGATTCGATCTAGGTTGTTGGTGAGCTTTAGTCCACAGTAGAAGCCCGTGTTGGTCGAGTTCAAGTCTCCGAGTTCGATGACAGTCAGGGCCCGAAGCTAGGAGAAGGTGCTACAATGCAATGATCATGCAAAGAGCTTGTCGTCAACTCAGTCGAGAGTTGAGAGCTAATGGTCCAGTTAACTGATTGAATTAATTAATTAACTATGAACCTCTTTCCTGTAGTCAGGAGAGGCTCTTAAATAGAGGAGAGACGGCATGGTCACTTCCTTGAATCATGGGATGTGACCATGTACTGTTGGAAGATACCATGCTTCTCACTTGTACCATGAGCAGCCGCTTGATAGGCTCGGAGCACTGTACTTCTTCCTCTCACGTCACGGGAAACGGGAAGGCCTATCCCTGTATGTGATATTGTGGCCGCTAAGTACTCTGGCGAGTTCGGCGAGCTTGTTGATTGCATGGCTGGTCATCTAAACGAGTAGGCGACTCTCAACCACTTGGACGAACTTAATTCGTGCAGGCAAATTAAGTACACATGCGAATTTCAATTATTTGGATGAACTTGACTCGTGCAGGCGGGTAAAGCGTGTAGGCGAGTATAGTGACATCGTGGATTTGATTGTTCGCATGTACTGTGGATGGCCGCTTAAGGGGTTCGAAGCACTGTAGTCCTTCCCCTCACATCGTGGAAAATGGGAAGGCCCATCCCTGTATACGGCCTCGTCGTTGCCTAGTACACATGCAAGATTATTGGTCGTCTGGCTAACATCTTGGACGTGCAGGTGAGCCTGGTGCCTAGATGGGTTTGACTCGTGCAGGCGAGTTCGAGCATGCAGGCGAATTCGAGAGAATTTGACCCGTGCAGGCATGTTCTGCCTCCAAATGGGTTTGGCCCATACTGAAGAGTCCAGCACGTGGGCGGAATCAAACTCTTAATGGCGGGTTCCCTTAGTTAAGGCAATTTTCACAGCCTACACTCATGCGTCCTCAACTGACAAGAAATGTATGCCTCTACTCTCTGGGTCTGCATCAAAACACCACCTAAACCCGCTAATGACGTATTTGCAGCAAAGGTTCTATCTCTTCTCAGAATAGTCAACACCGTTGTTGTGGTCAACTTAGCCTTTAATATCTCAAAGACCTGCTGGCACTTCGTGCCCCAAACAAACTATATACCCTTCTGCGTAAGGCGTGTAAGTGGTGTCACAATCTTTGAGAATTCCTGAATGAACTTCCTGCAATAGCCAGCCAAACCCAAAAAAAAAAACTACGAATTCCTATAACGGTTTTGGGTGGCTCCCAATCAAGTACTACCTCGACTTGGGTTGGATCTAATGCAATGCCCTTCTGGCTAATAACATGGCCCAAAATCTGACCTCGGATATCCAAAGCTTGCACTTGTTAAACTTAGTGTATAGCTGGTGCTCCCGTAGAGCCTGCAAAGCTAGACGAAGATGCTACTCGTACTCTGTTCTGATCTCGAATAAATAAAAATATCATCGATAGACACGATCACAAGTTGATCCAAGTATGGACGGAAAACCCGGTTCATCAAATTCATGAATATCACGGGTGCATTGGTCAGCCCAAATGGCATGACAAGGAACTCAAAAGAATCACACTGAGTAAGAAAAGTTGTCTTGGGAATGTCCACCTCCCGAATCCACAACCGATGAAAACCAGAATGAAGATCAATCTTCGAAAAATGTTGCGCTCCCTATAGCTAGTCGAACAGGTCATAAATCCTCAGTAGTGGATACCTGATCTGGATAGTGACCTTGTTCAACTCACGATAATCTATACATATTGAGTTCCTTTTGGATTTTATTCATTAGTCTGTAATTAAGATAAAATGGGTTTATTAGTGATATTTTTATTTAAATCAAATAGATAATAAGGGTATCAAAATGTAATAAAAATGTGATTATCAATTTTCTATTCATATTTGTATTTTAGCTTTTATACTCTATCATATTTGACTTTTGAACATGAGAGAGAGCCAAGAGAGAAAAATACATGAGAGGGAAAATTGTTTAAGGGATAGAAATCATTTTTCATTATATCCATTATTGAAAACTAAATATCTAAACATGTAAATGCCGAAGTTTCACCAAAGCTATCAACCTACTCCCCGTAAGTTTCCCCAAAAAAATGTAAAGGCCTAAGTGTTCTTGAATTATAATGAAAGAGATAAAAATATCTCTCTTTGATATTTTAAATGCTGGAGAGGAAGATGATAGATAGGTTGGAAGAGAAACTTAATAGGATTATATAGTCTTAGAGAAATATAACCATTGTGAAGCTTAGCTTTAGGTGAGAATTCTTTTTTGACCATTAGAAAAGATTTATATGTGGGTTAGAGTTCTTTAAAGTGAGTATATGATTTAAACCCGTTAAGACATACATTGGGAAACTTAGGAAAAAGATAAAGCCATAAATTTGCTTTTAGCAGATAGATTTGAGGGAATGTTGTTTTTTAGAGGAACCATTTTATAAGACAAACTAAATATTAGGGACTAAAATCCAAATTCTAAGGTTTAAGGTATTATTATGCAATTTTTTTAGAATTTAAAGGACTAACATCTAAAAAAGCTCTTACTTTTTTAACACATTCACATTCCAAAACTTTTTTCAGACGAATAAACACAAAGTTTACTCGTCTATTCTTTGAACCCACCTACTTTCACAATCACTCTTAGACGTATTGAAATATTTTTAAATTAAACCTTAAGCAATTTGGTATAAAATATATAATATATAATATTTTTAAATTAAAACTTTAGCAATTTGGTAAATATAAATATATAATATACATGTGACGGGCAATGGGCGTGGAAACTGGTGTTCCCACCTCACCTGTAAACTATGTTTTTATCTATAGACACCCTACACATTGCGGTGGTTCGCGAACGAATGAGCTAAGTATGACAATATTAATTAGTAAGTATATACCCTAACCTTTTCATATTAATTAAAAAAAGACTAGTCAAGCCAGTCACCATGAGAAAAGTCTTGAGTCTTATGTTATGTATTGTGGATTTCTAAATCTCAATCTTCTTTAAGTTCAGGATAGATGGTTTTATATTTGTATGTACTTACTTATTTTCATATATATTCCTAACTCCCTCCTCCTGGGGGCGGTGGAGATGATCTCGCTAGCGCTTTGACGCTCGTTGTTTCCCCTCTTTTCAGGCATAGAGTCAGGCGCACGGAGAGTCGCAGGTTGATTGAGTTTTGGCTTAGTCTCCATCTTTATTTACATTAGTAGTTATTTATGATCCACAGTAGTTTATTATTTATTTTTAAACATTTATAGTTGTATTACATTTTTGGAAAGACAGGGTGCCTTAGTAACATTTCCATTGACTCTATGTATTGAGACATTATTGGGTTCACCTTGGATTACAACATTATATGAAACTAGGGGTGTCACAGCTTTACGATCACAAATTGATCATTTATAAATTTTGTTATACATGTGTGCATAGTGAGTGTGTGATTTGAAAATATTAACATGTGACTTTGCATACAAGTCCATAAATTTCTTATTATTGTCAATGCATTTAGTTAATGTTGAATCTAAGGAAGAAATGTGATTTTTCATGTGATTCAACTCATCATTTGACATAATCACATTGACATTAGAAGTAGAACAGTCATGATTAATGTTGAAAGAATTAAATTCATTCCTAATTGTTTCTACTTCTAACAATGCATCATTTTTCTCATGAGTTATGCTAGCAACATTCAAGATTAAGGCATTGTGATCCAATTTCAATTTTTTATTATTTTCTTTTGTGGAGTTTCTTTCATGAATATTTCCGGATGATGTTTGGATCATCCTTTTTATTGACATTGGAGATTTGTTTATACTATTATATTTAACTTTAATTAAACTACTTTATAAATTAATTTTTTGTTTAAGATTTGTTTTAAAACTATGTTTTGAGACACCATTCATAATGATATATCTTTATGTGTTCTCTTGATCTCTTTGCATGTGAGTTATGATTAGCACGTTTTTATATCTATGTTTACTCACATATATGCCTTACTATATTTTTTATGCTTTAAAGCTTTTTGATAAGGGGAGCCTTCCCTATCCCTTTCCTTGTTTATACTCACCGTGCCTTTTTGATAGGGAGAGATTTCACTCTCTTATTCTTATTATTCTTCCCCATTTTGACGTTAAAAAAGGGAGATGCAATCGGTCGACTTATAAGCTAACAATCAGATACTCAGATTTTCCAAAAAATCGACTTTTCAAATTCAAATAAAAAAAAATTTAACTCCAAAAATTATGAAATTTAGGGAAACATTTATAAACATGAAAACAAACATGTTAAAGAAGAAATTTTTGAAATATCACTTCGTATTTGTGAAAACTTATTGTTTTGTAAAACGAACAAAAATACGAAGTTATGAAAAACACTATTTGATGAAATTTCTTCAAATAAGTTTTGAGATTCTTTTTAATAGATTGATAGACTTAAGAATAGATATAAAACAATATTATTTAGTCTATAATCCAAAAATATGATATTCTCTCAAAAACGTGTACGTGTATGAATTTGAGCTATAGGTATATACACATAAAGTAAAATCCTAAAATGCTATACCCAATCAAAAAATCTTCATTTAGCTCGATCTTAGTAACATGAATGAAACTTGATCTTGTATTTGACTTGAATTGCAACGGCTTTTTTCTAATATCGTTCAACTTCCAAAATATCGTCGTTGGCGTGCAATATCCAAATATATCCCTGAATATATATTGGAAGAAAAATACAAGCCACTAAAAAACATGATTAGAAATTGTTTGTTAATCATCAAAACAAGATTAGAGAATAGGCTCATAAACATTAGACCTAACAATCTCCCCATTTTTTATGATGACAAACAATCTACATAAAGAGTATATAAAACATGCATGATACCAAATGAATATACAATTTATATTCCTCATGCATAAAATCAATAGATAGCAAAAGCAAGATATACTCACAATATACTTGTTTTACTTAAGCTATTTTTGTTTGTGTAGACCGATTTGTGTAGTTATATTTATGTTAATAGTGGAGAATCTCCTCGATGGTGAGGAGTGGAGACATAGGTCGAGGGTTGACCGAACTCCGGGATCATTTTGTTTGTGTTAGTATTTGGCATTGGCGCACTTTTTTTGTTTATATTTTATATTTCCTATTGCTTAATTGCTTATCCTTGTTTATATCATTGTATACATCAATATTGCATAATAAGTTTTAATTTGGCATAGAAACTGGATTAGATTAGCAATTACCCTATTCACCCCCTTCTAGGGTACATTCAGATCGTTATTTTCTACCATTTTAAAGGTAGCGTGATGGGGCATAATGTATACATCTAGAGTTGCAAGTGCATAACCAATCAAGTTATAGTATAAAAAGTTATCGATCCTATGAGGAAGGTATTGTAGGAGAATATCAAAATAGGTTCTTATGTTGTGTGTATGACAATTAGGAGTGATGAATGTGATTATGGAGAGATAGAGAGAGTGAGAGTGATTGTGTGTAAGTAATCACAAAATGAGATTGAGAATGGATAGATAAAGAGTGGATGTAATAAAGAATAAATGTAATCAATAAGGAAAGAAAGAAATTACAAAGGAAAAAAATCAAGAAACAAATAAGAGAAAAATCAAAAATTAAATAAAAAATTAAGAAATTAAGAGATAGATGATTCAATTAAAGATATGAGGAATCTAGAATTAAATCCACTAGCTAATCTCACTTATAAAATATGAATCATTCTTTTTTTATCACATTCTACTTTAGATTTATTAAGTATAGACAATCAAACCACTGAAGAAAAACATAACCTATCAAATTATCATCTAAGTAAAATTAATACTCATGAAAATAATAACAACTAAATAGTAACTCTAGAATTCCTTCTACCAATTAGTTATTTAGTTAAATATCCTAAACATGAATATTTTAAGCATAAGAGAATGATCAACAACTTATAAAAGAAATAAAGCTAGTTTCATGCAATTTCTAGAGTTCCTACAAGAATTAATTCCACATCTAAAGAAAAGTTAATTTCCTAGAGGGTTCTAACGTCAAAGCGAATCAAAGAAAATAAAAAAATAAACAGAAATAAAAACTAATCCCGAGAGGGTTCTAGCCTTAAGGCGAATAGTGTAATAAAATAAAATCTAACTATAAAATAAATGGTAAGAACTTAACTACAAAATAAATTGCAAGAATTAAATGCGAGAATTTAAAGCAAGAAAGTAAAGACATGAAAGTAAATCTATGCTATAAGCTTGAAAATAAATCTAAGACAAGAGGGTTCTAGCCTCTTGGCTATTTAAACAAGAAAATAAAGCAAGAAGATAAATTTATTAACAAAGAGGATATTCATATCCCAAAAGGGTTCTAGCCTCAAGGTGAAAGCAAACCTCCATCTTGATCTTCATCTTCATCTTCATCTTCATCATCAAATAAAGAGAAGAAAAGAAAAATATGAAGAGGTAAAAAATATCTTTTATTAATTGCAACAAAAGTTATAAATTTAAAAGGTCTTCACAATTAAGAGTAACCCTCCTCTCTAAATGGAGTTACAAAATTTTTCACACCCTCAACCCCTCACTCTTTACCCCTATTTATAGACTACAGCAATGAATGAGAGCCTTTGGATTAAACTTGAGCTCCAAGCTAAACAATTTTAGCCTTTGCTTTCGCTACAGTAACAAGGTATCGATAGAGGCATATGGGTATCAATACCACTATCGACATGGGTATCGACAGCGGTATCAATACCGCTATAGATACCGCTATCGATAGTTTGATTTCTTCATTTTCTGGCCGATTCTTCTCTTAGCTTGGGCTTTTGGGCTTTGTTGAGAGATGAGATCTAGGGTTTTTATTCAATATTTTTTCATTAACCTAAAATTTAAGATAAAACAATTATTAGTGGTATATTTATTCATGTAAAATAGATAATGAGGGTATAAAATTATAATAAAAATATGATTATTAAATACGCCCACACCTAAACTTTTGCTAGTCCTCTCCCAAAGAAAGAAATTAAAAATCTTAACTTACTTTAGTAGGAATAGCGGTTGTATTTAGCACATACAACAAGTATTTAAACCCCTAGGTTACCCTAGTGGACGAGTTGTAGTCTCGTAAGGGTTTGCAGTGAATATACCCACAAAATTTAGTCAACTTGTCATTCTAAATAAGTTAGTACATAACTAATTTTAATTAATATATTTAGACATTCTAATTGAAGCTAGTTATTACTCAAGAAAACGTTTTTATATATAACTCTAAGGTAAATCTCCTAACATTCTAATTGAAGCTAGTTATTACTCAAGAAAACGTTTTTATATATAACTCTAAGGTAAATCTCCTAGAAAATCTTTTCATTATAACAATACAAAACCAAGTCAAACTTAGAAATTTAATTTAAAAGTTTTGAAAAAAACATGCTAGCTCTTTGTTTTAAATAATTTTTAAGTCTCTTTGTCAAAATCATTTTTCAATACTACATATACAAATATAACTATATATATAAAAACATCGTTAGTATATTTTTTATTTCACTCTATATTACTTGGTGATTTTTTCTACTTTATCGTACTTTTAGGTGACCATTTAACGAGTTTAGGCCAATGAATCCTAACTCAATTGGGCTTAGGTCATTAAGTATGGAAATACTCCTTTGGCTTAATTACTCGGTCAATTTAGGCTTTATAAAATAGAATCACATTGAATTCAATAGTTTTCTTTTGCCTATTTTTTACACTCTTCTTTTGCAAAGTTATTTTTTTAAATATATGTATATATATATATATATATATATATGAAAATCATTTTTCTTAAGAAATTTATTTAGAATTATCATAAAAGGTGAACTTGAGTATATAACTAACTAGGGATTAGAAAAATTAAAATTTATCAAATAGATCAATTATTAATTAACACTATTAATTTGGCAAGTGACAATATTTTTATAATTTTTTTAAAAGAGAAAGAAAGGAGAAAAAACTTTCAAAACAAAAAGAAAGAGAAAAAAATTATGAAATAAAATTATGCCATAGAAAAAAGAAAGAACAAAAAAAGTAAAATAAAAAGGAAAAAATAACTAGTTCCCACCATCACACTTAAATTTTGCATTGTCCTCAATGCAAACTCTATGATGCGCAAAGTAAAGCAGATAAAAAATAAAGCACTCACATTTATTCGGTCGACCTAGAACAATGATGATGAAAATCTGCATTTACCTTTTGTATGAGGAGGAGGAATTCAAAAAATTATTCTTCTTTTTTTTCTTAAGAATATTTATTTTCTCTTTTTTTCTTTTCATATATTTTTTCTTATTTTTCTTTTTTCTCTCTTTTTTCCGCTCTAAAAGAACAAGAAACACTCAAATGAGAGAAGAATAAATTCTTTTTACTATTATGAGATAAAATAGAACAAAGAAGGTAGAATGAAGGGTTCAATATGAAGAGCTCATATTCTACATCGAATCCTACTTTATTGCTAAAAATTCTATCCCAAATTTTAAATAAATTCAAAATGATATAATCAATGATGTGCTTAAATTCATGTAGGCGTTAAAAATTACCTATGGATTCCTGCACGAAGCTAGAGATAGAGAGAATATGATAAATATTATTATCTAAGTCAAGGAGGATTATCTGATATCGACAAGTGAATGAAGCAAGTCAACGAAGCGTACGAACCAACAGGATGACAGAATGACGAAGAAACAATCTGATCGGGAATTACATTTTACTCACGAAAGACGAAGCGTCACTCAAGTATCATCCACTCTATATATGATTCACCCATGGCAGGTAGTAGATCTCATCACTAGCTTTTCGATGCACTTTGAATCACCTTATTCCGAGGTCGGACGAAAGAGTTAGAGCTAAAACACTCGAGACAGTCCAGGACTGTATCGTACCTGCGAGATACCAATTGTGTCTCGTACATTTTGGCCATGATATAATTCGAATATGAAGAATCTCAAAAGATAAAAGTTGTAGGTCTCTTTATCATATTTCCAACGCATTTTAAATCATCTAATTCTGAGGTCAAATGAAAGAGTTAAGACTAAAATACCTAAGATAGTCCAACGCATTTTAAATCATCTAATTCTGAGGTCAAATGAAAGAGTTAAGACTAAAATACCTAAGATAGTCCAAGCTGTCTTGGACATGTGCAAGACAGTCGAAATGACTCGCACCCAGGTCAGCTCCCAACGTGTTTTCTAATAAGATTGTCTTTTAGAACTCTTTGGAGTCATCCATAAATATGTGGAGTTATCCTTAAACGTGTGAAAGCTGTTACACAACCGAAAACCTACCTAAACAGATAATAACGGTTGTTCTTCGACCCTATCCACAAACACGAAATTCCTATCCACAAACACGACATTTGAAGCCTATAAATACACTCCTAGAACCCTCATAAAGGCAGATCTGAAGGGAGCCACGAATTTAAGAGAGGCTAGCGAGGTCTTGGCAAATTCCTATGCATAAAGAGTGAATTTCGAGAGATCTGAAGCCCCGTTCCCCTATTCCTCCGAATCAAACTTTGTTTTGATCTCGAGAAGAGTCATAATCTCGCTTGGTCGAGATTATCACTTTAGCGATTACTTCCTTTGTGAAGTAAGAGATTTAATTAATCTTCTGTCAACCAGATCTGATCCACGACGGTCTACGGACTAACGCGTCCCCGACACATGTAAAGATCCCACGCAAGCAACATGAGATAAACTGCTGTTGTATGTTGTTTGAAGGAATTATAATCTTTATATTTTTATTGTGTAAGAAGATCTTATAAAAAGATGAACTTCTTATTTATTTGAGTTTATTGTAACGGCTAAATTTGTAATAGGTTCGATGAAAATGAAAATAATAATTTCTGACCCAAACACGCTGGTGACCACAGTGGGATCCAACAGTCTCGTCACTGAGGCCGTCATGCCGTAACTGAAGATCAAGATCCCGGTTGATTCAGAGGTCGAGTACGAGTTCAACGAAGCTAAATTCGAGGAATATTTCTCCTCGTCTTCATCAAACTCCTCCTCTCCCTACAAGTGCGGAAAGATCCCATCTTTGAAGGAAGCGTATTCATCGATGAAGGCTATAAATGACTTTGCTCACCATAACTCCTCTCCAATCAAGGAGTTATCCAATCAAGGTACGCCAACTCTGACGAAGAGGGCTCGTCAGAGGCGATGCCAACGCTAAGCTCGTCAAATTGCCAAGGCATTAGAACAAGTCGATGGAGTTCGCTATTACGCAGACTTGTTGTCTAGGAAGCGTCATTTAATCCGGCCGCCTCAACGGCAAGCTGCTGCTATTTCCTCAAAACCATCGACTGGAGAATAGGTTCTTATCAAAAGGACTCGTTCAACTTGAAGGAGTGCATCCAAAAGCAACGCGCACGTGCCACACGTGGGCGTGCCTTTACGCGAAATGGTCAAGGCATGCAGAAGGAAGAGGTGGCCAAAAACCACCAAAATCCAAACAAATCTGGGTGCCGAAGGCCGAAACAACACCAAAATCAACTGCGTCGGCCTCCGAGCCCACTCGTCTGCTCCCGTACTTCTGGTGAAGCCCTACGGCAGTATGGATCTGTCCAAATTTAAGATTCCGATGAAAGATTTCCTGGGTCCTCTACATGAAGATCGAGGAAAAGCTCTGGTGAATAAAACCCGAGTACTTCCTCAGGTTGGTGGTCGTACAAACACTTCTGTTAAGCCAAAGATCGCTCCAAGGTGTTCCACTACCTTCAAAAAAACCAGGGAACCTCATTGTATGTGTTCGTGCACCGTGCACAAGAGGACTCCTAACATTCATCACCTGAGGTTCGTATTGGAACCCGGGAGCCCGTTAAAACCTCACGCTCGCAAGAGGGTGGTTCTAAATATACGACTCCTGATACGACCTTGGATCATTCAAAGGTGATAATGAATCATCCCAATAATGTCAATAAGGTTTTTCATCCCCAAAAGAAAACGTGTTCGTCAAAAGACAATGTTATACTTGGGGTATCACACCAACAAGCGATGGATTGCTCCAATAAGCTGCACCATCAGGCTAGGGGTGTGAACAATTCCTAAAAGAAGGATATCCAAGAAACTAACTCTCATTGTCCATGTGAGAGGCTTATTGGGATGGTATTATCAAAATGTAGCTACCCTAGGACCATTTCACAAAGGGTCTCGATATTCGAGAAGCTTACCACTGAAGAGTCGAAGCCCAAGCCAAAATGCTTCCACAAGAGAAAATCCACCATTCAGGATGATGAATTACCAGAAGTCACCATCAACATGGTTGACAAAGAAAAATCAATATGATGCTCGAATGATCCTAATCCTGACTTTAGCCCGGGAGGAAAAGTCAGTATAGGAATTGCCCAACGAATGTCTCGGCTCCGGTTAGAAGCCATCGGACATAGAGATTACTCGAGGATGCATGAAGGACTATCCTCAGAAGATAAACTATCGGATATTTGCTCTGTAATTACCTCCAACGACACAATGTCTAGCATGGGGGAAACAAAGGAGTCGTTCATGATCACTACCGAACAAGTGGCTCAAATTCTTCAAGAATCCTTGGCCAAACAAAAAGAAGATTTTAAAATCAAAATGGAGATGGCCGTGTAGCGGGTTAAGGATTTACATGCTCAACAACTTTAGGAGTTGTCAAATCAGTATTGTGAATCCAGCCGTCGCCACAATACCAATCAGGTAGATAGAGACTTAGAGGTAGAGGAGACTATCAATGCCAATACTCCTCTTAATGACAAAGATGCTAGGGGTAGCCCCAACAATAATACCAACACTGGGGGTGGCCCCCGCACTAATGACAACACTGGGGGTGGTCCCATCGTTCCTCCTTAAAATCACCCAAAGAAAGATACAGAAGATGACGAGATGATGAAAGAACTAGAGAATAAGGTCAATGCCTTAATGTCCGCTCAAGAAGTAGGGAGAACGGACATTCCATGCCCATATCCAAGAGAGTGGGATCCAATCTCATACCCGATGAAGTACAATCTAATTAACTTCATGCTGTTTGATGATAAAGGTTCACCCACTCAGCACCTAATTTATTTTAGGTCCCACCTGGGAGTGATCTTCGAAAATGAACCCCTAATGATTCAGTCATTCATGGGTACCCTTTCGCGGGGCAGCCTTCGATTGGTATCAACGTCTCAAGCTGGGGAGCATCAATTGCTCGGATGACATGGAAAGCTCATTCCTCAACAACTTCTTCGACGATGACACTGAAGTGTCGATCGGAGCTCTTCTGGATGAGAAGCAGAAGGACGGTGAGTCAGTTAATAGTTTTGTCAAACACTTCCGTAACAAGACAATGAATTGTAGGGATCCTGTCACATAGGAGTTCATCTTGCAGACGTGTCACAACAAGCTCTCCATCGATGTCCCCGAAGTCATGAGGGTTGTCTCCTCAACCACCTGGAAAGAAATAAAACTACGTGGAGAATAGGTCGAGCTTTTCCTCAAAAGAAAGAAGCTTAAGAGGGGCCAACCGACGACTAAAGTACCTATAACTACTGACGATATTCATCAACAACCACGTTAGAGGCAACAAGGGACTCTTAATCCGAAGTTCTAGGAGGAGTATTCTTTCGAAGATGACGAAGTTTCAACCATCTTCAAATACCTCATCGCCAACAATAAGATCAAGCTACCACCAATTACAAATCAGGAGGAAGCAAATAAGATTTCGGATCCTAAGTACTGTGTGTACCACAGGAGGGTCCATCACCCCACCAAAACTTGTATTACACTAAAAAACAGCATTCAAGCCTTGGTTGATGTCAGCATCATAACGCTGAAAGAAGCCAAATGAGAATGACTTCCTCCGATAGATATATGAGGTTAAACTGCTCCCATCCTCCGATAGGTATATGAGGTTAAACTGCTCCCATCCTCCGACATGTATATGAGGTTAAACTGCTCCCATCCTTCGACATGTATATAAGGGTAAACTGTTCCCATCCTTCGATAAGTATATGAGGTTAAACTATTCCCATCCTCCGATGAGTATAAGAGGTTAAACTACTTCTCTGTGATACTCCAATCGGTATACGAGTATAAACTGCTTCCCTTATTTCCAGCGGGAAGTTCCTGGAGAATATTATATATAATATTCTTAAGGATAACCCAAGATCAAAGGTTTGTTCAAGTTTACGCCCAATACGCGTTGCCGGGTAGCCTATTCCCGTAACAATGGCGAAGTCTATATATTCAATATCATAGCACTAAGTTTAAGAGAGTTAACTCTTTTAGAATAACGTTACATGTGGAACGGACTTAGACAATCCGTATACTAGCCCGACTCAAACGGTAGTCGGTAAATGTTTATCAAATCTGTTGATGGCTGAAGATTTTCCAAAAATCCTATATGTCCGATAGTCATTGATGCACCAGCTTCATCAGTTGGTCTCGTGACTTGAGCACCTGAGACAACATCAATTCCAACCGAAGTCTCCATGAGGAACTTTGAAAGCATTTGCGATGATAGCCGTATCATCTCCAAAAGCTGATCCTACAACCAAAACTCCTTTGTAGTTAAATAAATAACTAACAGGATGTAAGCGTAAAATCCATACCTGCAGAAAAACCAAGCCCCAATAATTAGTCCGACAACCTTGATATTTACGCCGGTCAACGTGTTACAATGAAAGTCAACACCGGTCAACACGTTGCAATGAAGGTCAACGCTGGTCAAAGTGTTGCGAGGAAAAGTTAACGCCAGTCAAGACATTACGATGAAGGTCAATGCGTCGACAATTTTTAGCCGAAACAAGACTCAGATAAATTTTAGGTCAAAGAATGATCCCAGGGAGTTCAATCGTAATTCAGATATGAATCCCCAATAAAGATAGTCAGTTCAATGTTGACTCAATGACACAAGCTAAGATCAGAAACTAATAAACCAGTTTCAGTTCGAGGCTTTAACAATAGTCAGACGATAAACGCAGCACCGGCAGAATCTTAATTATTCGACAAAATACTGAATAGACTGAGAACTGAAGAAGTTAAGAACTAAAGCCAATTATAAGTCCTTTTACACCGATTAAAGATGGGGCCTATCACATCCAAAGTATTTCAGGCTCTTCTATAAAATAAATGAGACTGAAATACTTTGGAGGGGGTATCTATAGGCGTTAAAAATTACCTATGGATTCCCACACGAAGCTCGAGATGGAGAGAAGATGATAAATATCATTATCTAAGTTAAGGATGATTATCTAACATTGACAAGTGAATGAAGCGAGTCGACAAAGCGTACGAACCAACAGGATGACAGAATGACGAAGAAACAATCCGATCGAGAATTATGTTTCACTCATGAAAGACGAAGCATCACTCGAGTATCGTACACTCCACATATGATTCACCCATGAGAGGTTGTATATCTCATCTCCGGTTTTCCGATGCACTTTGAATCACTTCATTCCGAGGTCTGACGAGAGAGTTAGAGCCAAAACACTCGAGACAGACCAGACTGTATCGCACCTGCTAGATACCAATTGTGTCTCGTATATTTTGGCCATGATACAATTTGAATTTGAAGAATCTCAAAAGATAAAAGTTCTATTTCTCTTTGTCACCTTTCCAACGCATCTTAAATCATCTTATTCTGAGGTCAAACGAAAGAGTTAGACCAAAATACCTAAGATAGTCCAAGCTGTCTCGGACATGTGCGAGACAGTCAAAGTGACTCGCACCCAGGTCAGCTCCCGACGTGTTTTCTTATAAGATTGGCTTGTAGAACTCCTTAGGGTCATCCATAAATATGTGAGATTATCCTTAAATATATGAAAGCTGTTACACAACCAAAACCCACCTAAACGGATAATAATGGTTGTTCTTCGACCCTATCCACAAACATGGCATTCCTATCTACAAACACATTATTTAAAGCCTATAAATGCACCCCTAGAACCCTCATAATGGCAGATCTGAAGAGAGCCATGAATTTAAGAGAGGCTAACGAGATCTTGGCGAACTCCTGTGCATAAAGAATGGATTTTGAGAGATCTGAAGTCCCGTTCCCTCATTCCTCCGGATCAAACTTTGTTTTGATCTTGAGAAGAGTCGTAATATCGCTTGGTAGAGATTATCACTTTAGTGATTACTTTCTTTGTGAAGTAAGAGCTTTAATCAATCTTTTGTCAACCAGATCTGATTCGTGACGGTCCACGGACTAACGCGTCCCCGACACAGGCAAAGATCCCACGCAAGCAACAAGAGATAAACTGCTGTTGTGTGTTGTTTGAATGAATTGTAATCTTTATATTTTCATTGTTTAAGAAGATCTTATAAAAATATTAACTTTTTATTTATTTGAGTTTATTATAACGGCTAAAGTTGTAATAGATTCGATGATAATGAAAATAACAATTTCTGACCTAAACAATTCTGAACACTCTAAGGCATTCAATAATTTCTTCAGCAATGTAAGGTAGGTATTAATGGTGTTATACATTTTGAATTTCTTATTGAACTTAGATTTTTGTTTTGTAAAGGTTTGTACTCTAACAACCAATTCTTCCTTAACACTTTCTTCAACCCCAAGATTCATGGTTGAGGTATAAAAATTTGGTTGTTATTTATTTTCTAAGAATCTAAGTTCATCAAGAAAGAGTTCTTCAAAAATTATGTTAAAAAAGCATGTATTTAACACTGTTTTCTTGTTCTGAAAGACCTGATCAGATTTTTCTAATATCTCCAGCTCCTCATCAAAAATTTCCTCAAACTAAGATCTGACTCATTATCTTCTTCTTCTGGTCTTTCCTGAATGTGATTTATTTCTAAGGGCTGGTTATTTGATTGTTTCCTAGATTAAAAATGTTGAGATCAGTAGTCAAATTTCAAAAGGATAGCTTCATTTGACCAGTTCTACAGTTGATGAAAGCATTAGAAGTGGCTAAGAATGGTCTTCCTAAGATGACATGTATATGTCCTTTAGGGTTGGAAACGGGTTGTGTTTCTAAGACTATAAAATCCACTAGAAAATTAAAATCCCTAACCTTAATCAGAACATCCTCAATCTCACACATGAGGACTTTAACAGATCTATCAGCTAACTGTAACGTGCATCTGGTTGGCTTTATTTCACCTACACCTAGTTGCTGGTAGACTGAATAAGGATGCAAATTAACACTAGCCCCTAAGTCTAAAAGCGCCTTATCAATGTATGCATTGCCAATTACACATAAAATGATTAGGGAGCTATCTTTGTGTTTTTTTATAGTTTCAATCAAATAAATATGAGAAGAGAGCTCTTGTTTGAATTTATTATTTTATTAGTAATGGTTCAAGTGGATGGTGAATTTTATTATGGTCGATGACAATAAAATCTTTTTTTAGGTCCTAATTGTCTCTAATTGTGAAGAACTAACTAAAATGGTGAAATTAAAAATACTAGAAAGAAGAGTTACCAAAAGCAAATCTTCAAATCATTGATCTCCAATCTGTGATCTTTAAGCTCCAAGTGGTTACTTCACAAGAAAACACACAAGTTAAAGAACCAAAATAAATAAAACCTACTTCTAAGTATCTTCCCTGGCAATGGCACCAAAAACTTGACGGTGCATAAATGTATACCTCTAGAGTTGCAAGTGCATAACCAATCAAGTTATAGTATATAAGTTATCGATCCCACGAGGAAGGTACTTGTAGGAGAATATCAAAATCGATTCTTATGTTGTGTGTATGACAACTAGGAGTGATGAATGTGATTGTGGAGAGATAGAGAGAGTGAGAGTGATTGTGCGTAAATAATCACAAAATGAGATTGAGAGTGGATAGATAAAGAGTGAATGTGATAAAGAATAAATATAATCAACAAGGAAAGAAAAAAATATGAAGGAAAAAAGTCAAGAAACAAATAAGAGAAAAAGCAAGAAGTAAATGAAAAATGAAGAAAGTAAGAGATGGAGGATTCAATTAAGGATATGAGGAATCTAGAATTGAATCCACTAGCTAATCTCACTTATAAAATATGAACCATTCTATTTTTATCACATTCTAGTTTAGATTTATTAAGTATAGACTATCAAACCACTTAAGGAAAGCATAACCTATCAAATTATCATCTAAGTAAAATTAATACTCATGAAAATTATAAATAGTAATTTTAGAATTCCTTCGACCAATTAGTTCTTTAGTTGAATATCCTAAACATGAATATTTTAAGTATAAGAGAATGATCAACAACTTATAGAAAATAAAGCTAGTTTCATGCAATTTCTAGAGTTCCTACAAAGATTAATTCCACATCTAAAGAAAAGTTAATTCCCTAGAGGGTTCTAGCCTCAAGGCGAATTAAAAAAATAAAAAAATAAACAAAAATAAAAACTAATCCTAAGAGGGTTCTAGCCTCAAGGCGAATAGTGCAAAAAAATAAAATCTAAACTATAAAATAAATTACAAGAATTAAATGCGAGAATTTAAAGCAAGAAAATAAAGATGTGAAGTAAATCTACTCTATAAGCATGAAAATAAATCTAAGGTAAGAGGGTTCTTACCTCATGGCTATTTAAACAAGAAAATAAAGCAAGAAGATAAATTTATTAACAAAGAAAAATTTTACATCCCAAGAGGGTTCTAGCCTCAAGGTGAAAGAAAACCTCCATCTTGATCTTCAATCATCAAAAAAGAGAAGAAAAAAATATGAAGAGGCGAAAAAGTTATTTTATTAATTACAACAAAAGTTACAAATTTGAAAGGTATTCTCAATTAAGAGTAACATTCCTCTCCAAATAGAGTTACAAAACTTTTATACCTTCAACCCCTCACTCTCTACCCCTATTTACAGCCTACAACAATGAATGAGATTCCTTGGATTAAACTTAAGCTCCAAGCCAAATAATTTCATCCTTTGATTTTGCTACAATAACAAGGTATCAATAGCGGTATCGATATGGGTATGGCTACCGCTATCGATATGAGTATCGATACCGTTATCGATAGCAGTATCGATAGCTTGATTACTTTATTTTCTGGCTGATTCTTCTCTTGTCTTGGGCTTTTGGGTTTTGTTGAGAGATGAGATCTTGGGCTTTTATTCAATATTTCTTCATTAACCTAAAATTTAAGATAAAAATAATTATTAGCCGTATATTTATTCATGTAAAATAGATAATGGGGGTATAAAATTGTAAAAAAAATATGATTATCATAGCGGGCCGAGGTTTCGGAGAGCCACAGGTTGATAGAGATTTAGCATAATTTACCATCATTCATAAGTAGCTAGTTGGTGCTCCATAGTGGACTATTCATGTACTTAGTCTTTTAGACATGTATTTTATTTTTGGAGGTTGAGTGCCTTAGTACTATTCAGTTGAGTCTTATGTTTTAATTTAAAGACTCATTGTTCTTATTTTAGTTTATCAGATGTATTTTCTTTTCTTCTATTGAAACATAATTATAGATATTGTTGGGTACCTCTCCTCTACATTGTGTTACTTGTATTCTCATCTTTGTTATATCTTCTTGTACCCTCACTACTTTACATTTCACATCTGCTAGAGTAATATTAATGGTGACAGTAAAACATGTCCATGCACAGTGTTGGGTGCATGACATGTTTGACATCTTTGGGTTTACCTTGGACTATAGCCATGTGTGAAACCAGGGGCGTCACACCCTATTTATAGAGTATTATAGTAAATATTATTTGTGTCAAAAATCACTGTTTTCATTGTGATTGAATCTATTACAACTTTAATCGTTTACAATAAACTTAAATAAAAAGTTGATCTTTTTGTAAGATCTCTTTATACAATAAAAATACAAAAGAAACGACTCTTGTCAAACAGCGCAACGGACGTTTAATACCCCCTGCTTGCGTGAGAACTTTGCCTGTGCCAGGAACGTTAATATCCGTGGACCGCCGCGGATCAGATCCAGTTGATAGATTGATGATCAAAGCTCTTACTTCACGAAGGAAGTAATCGCTGCAGCGATGATCTCTACCAAGCGAGATCAAGGCTCTTCTCGAGATTTAAGACTAAGCTTAAATCCGGAGGAATGGGGAACGGGTCTCAGATCTCTTGAACTTCACTCTTTATGCATAGGAGATCACCAAGATCTGCTAACCCTCACTGTAAATTCGTGGCTCCACTCTCTAATTCGACAGCATTTCGCCCTCTTGATTTTCTCCCTGGAGAAATGAGCACCCGAGCTCGTATTTATAAGCTTCGGAAGCAGGAATTTGGATAAGAACGAGAGATTCCTGATTAACCATAGTATCAGATCAGTTGAGACGCTCAGGAACCAACAAATCCCGAGAGAATCTGTGAAAATCAAAAAATTATATTTTTAGATCAAATCTGACCGAAGCGTCACCCGGTGGCTCGGCCTAGCCGGGCCACCAAATGGTGGGTCGGCCTTAGCCTAGCCACCAAATGGTGGCTCGGCCTGGCCAGGCCACCAAATGGTGGCTCGGCCCTAGCTGGTGATCTGGCTTTGGGCCGAACCACTGGTTCGGCCGAGTCGTTTTGATGTGACTCGGCCGCCAGCGGTTTTTATTGGTTTTTCGGGTTTTGACTTGTTACGTTGTTACGCGTATTTCGTCGTTTCGTTAACTTGTACACCGTTTTGGTGGCTGATGAGCGTGCGAGACACTTGGTTCACCGAATGGGCGTGCGGGCCACTTGATTGTGGC